>NC_132905.1:10906958-11101958 GCF_047675955.1 Chlorocebus sabaeus
CAAACTGATTCCCTCTTTCCCTGTTACAATTTAGAGTTGTAATAGTATTGGAGGAGCAACCAGGCCACTTTTCAATTGTTAGAACTTTCTTTAGCAGAGCTTCTGACATCATGGAAAGAGACTTGCATTTGGAATTGAGACAACTGGGTTGAAGCCCCAGTTCTGCCAATGAACAAGCGGTGCGATTTTAGGAAAACTGCTTGGTTTCTGTGAGTACCAGTTTCCTCGGCTATAAAACAAAACTACCAATAGTTGCCATAGTGGAGTTGCAAAGATTTGAATGATTAAATGACACGATACCTAATAAAATGCTTTGCAGACCCTGCAGTGTTAAATCAATGCGGAGCCTGCATCGATACGAACATTCCCTTCTTCCAGCACTGAGGGCGAAGTCACCTGGGAAGCACTGGCCTTCCAATCTCCGTTAACCTTTGTCAGAATCCAGCTCTGTCTGTTAATGGGTCAATCAATCAATCACTCAATAGTTATTGAGAGCCTACTACGTACAAGACCTGGGGGACCCATGATGGGCTCTCGTCAATAGAAGTACACAATTAGCAGGCATATTTTGACTTCACCTCTGGTTGGCTTCCTAATGGAATGGTCTGTAAGTATGGGAGGAGGTGAGTGGGAAGAGAAAGAAGAGTGGGTCTGCCTTCAATAGTCTTCCCCAAGAAGTCAATAACAGGAGATGGTTTAAGCCTGGGATTGGCCACCTATGGCCCACAGGCCGAATCTGACCCACTGCCTGTTTTCACTAATAAAATCTTATTGGAACATTGCCATACTGATTCATTTACTTAGGGCTGCTTTTGTGCTACAAGGGCAGAGTGGAGCAGTTGCAACAGAAACCATACGGCTTGCAAAGACAAAAATATTTACTCTTGGGCCTTTTACAGAAAAAGTTTGATGACTCTGATTTAAGCAATTACAGGAATAATTAATCATCTCCAGTTCTTGTGGGACAGGGTACACATAACCCAATCATAACAACCATTTATTAAGTTCTTTTTTTTTTTTTTTGAGATGGAGTCTTGCTCTGTCGCCAAGGCTGGAGTGCTGTGGCACGATCTCCGCTCACAGAAACCTCCACCTCCCAGGTTGAAGTGATTCTCCTGCCTCAGCCTCCTGAGTAGCTGGGATTACATGTGTCTACCACCACGCCCAGTTAATTTTTGTATTTTAAGTAGAGACGGGGTTTCACCATGTTGTCCAGGTTGGTCTCGTACTCCTGACCTCAGGTGATTCACCCACCTTTGCCTCCCAAAGTGCTGGGATTACAGGCGTGAGTCACCGCACCCAGCCCCATTTCTTAAGTTCTTAGCAAGAACTGGAGAATGCACTAACATTTCACAGTTATTCTCCCATCATAGCTTCAAAACAACATCATGAGAACAGTTCTGTTCTTATTCTCATTGTGTAGATGGGAAAATGGAGGATCAAAGAAGTTTAGTAATTTGCCCAAAATCACCCAGATAGTTAGTGTCACTGGGTCCTAGCTTTGTCTCATTTCAACCTGTTTTCCTAATCACAATGTCAGAGCCTTTCACACTTTATCGCTCAAACAGTCTCTCATGTAACATCTCCATACATTATTTTCACATTCATATCCTCTTTACTGTTCTTTGCTGGCTAATGTTTTTCTTTGAATAATAGATTGTAATGGCATTTGTTTCTTTAGCTTTGTCCTAGACATTATATTCAAAACATTTTGGGTTTGATGTACCTTTCATATATATTTTTCAACTTTTTCTTCTGAGATCACCATAGATTCATATGCAGCTATAAGAAAAAATACACAGAAATCCTCCATATTCTTCCCCTGGTTTCCCTCAATGGTAACATCTTGCATAACCAGAGTGCAACATCACTCCAAGAAGTCGACGTTGATATGATCCACTGACCTATTCAGGTTTCACCAGTTTTACCTAAACTTGTGTGTGTGTGTGTGTTTAGTCCTGTAACATTTTTTTCACATGTGTAGATTCATGTGATCTCTACCACAGCCAAAATGTCACAGATGAGTTACATTACAAGGACTCCTTGTACTACACTTTATGGCCACAGCTACCTCCCTCTTTCTTTCCCTTAGGTAACCCCTAATCCTTTTTCCATCTCCATAATTTGATCATTACAAGAATGTTATAGAAATGGAGTGGGACCAGACGCAGTGGCTCACGTCTGTTATCCTGGCACTTTGGAAGGCCGAGGTAGGAGGATTACTTGAGCTCAGGAGTTTGAGACCAGCCTGGGCAACATAGCTAGATCCTATTTCTACAAAAAGAAATGTAAAAAAATAGCCTAAAGTGGTGGCACATGCGTGCAGTCCCAGCTAGCTTGGAGGCAGGAGTGGGAGGATCACTTGATCCTAGGAGCTCTAGGCTGCAGTAAACCATGATCATGCCACTGCATTCCAACCTGAGTGACAGAGCAAGACCCTGTCTCAAATAAATAAATAAATGGAGTGGGTAAGCTTTTGAGCACATAACCTTTTGAGACTGGCTTTTTAAAAAGCCTGGCATAATTCTTGTCATACATTTTAAAATTCACCCTGAAATAACTATATACCTTTTAGAAGTTAAAAAAATTCATGTCAAAATTAACTTGAGTGGTGCCCATATCATACTTGGGAAATCCTGCCATAGGTGGTAATAAAACCTGATAGACAAGCAGACAGATAATGTAGCCACAAAGATGCTTTTGACCAAAAAAAAAAAAAAAAAAAAAACTCTAGGTCAGCACTTCTCAACAGAACTTTCTGGATGATAGACATATTAGACACCCAAGCTGTCCAATACATTAGCCACCAGCCTCCTGTAGATACTGAACCCTTACAAGGTAGCTTGTTCGAATGAAGAAAGGAATTTTTCATTTTCTTTCATTTTAATTGATTCAGATTGACATAAAAATGGCCACAGGTGCCAAGTAGCTTTTTTGCTGGACAATGCAACTCTAGATATGAAGAGTAAGACACTAAATAAAGGATATATTTCTTGTTTTCCTAGAGTTCATTTTGTCAATGCAAAGTAAGAATAGTGAGAAGTGTTTTAAATAAGCTTCTAATGTATTTATTTGATTGGATCCCACCTGGTTCTATAAGCTTGCATGTGGCTAAGCCTCGTATTAGCTGTCCAAGCACCCTTGCTGATTCTGGGCATTTGGCTAACTTCATTGCATTATCAGTTAGCATTCAGAGCGAGTCCAAAACAGCTTGTTCCCATGGTTCCTGCTTTTCAAGTGACACCGTGTCCCTCAGAACACAGGGCCAAGTGACAGAACCTTTGGCTAGGCAGTCATAAATTAACTTGAACGCATTTTGCACATGGTATTCTGGACTTCACGAAGGGCATGGAAGGCTCCCATTGATTATGAGAGGCTCAGAGTGGCACGCCTTCTCCAGGAAGATCCACATTTTAAGCACCTGCTGGTGGTAACATTCATAAATCTTTGTCGATTAACTGGACCTGCACTTGTCGAATTTTGCTCTCACTGCTGATCTGCAATAAGGTACACCACTGAAAGCTGAGTGTGTGCAGAGAGGCAAGAACGTTGAAGATTTCAAGGGTTGGTGGCAACAGTGTCCCAGAGGGGAAAATAAAGCAGTGCCACCCTTGGGTACTTGGAGACAGAATTCTAAAATGTCATTTGTCAGAAGAGGTAAAATGTGTGGGGAGGAGGGGTAGAGTGGACTGCTGGGAATTTTGGTTCAGAACCAGATGTTTTCCTGGAAATAGGAAAAAGAATGGTCTTTTTATATCTTTTAGCCTAAATATTATAAGAAGTAAAAGCTAGCTTTTGACCATTAGCCATCCAAATACTTAGGGACATGTATCCCTTAAAATACAATGCCAGCATGAAGGTCATTACCCTGGTCAGTTTCTTATTTCACCTAACTTCACGCATCTGTAAGGCATTAGCAGTTGCAAGAGATTGATATGATAGTTTGTGAGTAATTTGAATGAACTATAACACTAACCCAGTAAAGTATTATAATTTTAAATGTGTCCAGAAAATAATTGAAATTCTGGCTTAGCTTCATCATAATGCAAACTGCTGGGTATACTTAACAGCTGACTAGCTTAGCATGAATATTGCTTTAGAAATGGGGTCATATTGTTTTTATGAAACAATATTGCTCTCAAACACATTTAGGAGGGGAAAAAAAGCAAGTGATTATGAGTATACTTTTAACCTTTCTGTCTCTTTCTATCTGTGTTTACCACGATGGTTTAGGTGTTTGGTGTTGTCTGAAGGCAGACACGGAAGGTGCTGGCATTTGAAACAGACCCAGTAATGAGCCCTTGGCCATCAGATTTCTTCTTATACCACTCTGTCACAAAACCTCTGTTCTCTAGCAATTCATTTTCCTGTAGCCTGATCAGAAACAAGAAAGATAAGAACATTTCCTGCTGACCCAGAAGATAACAAAAACAGGTAGCCCCCTATAGATACCCACAGTGTTTATTTTTAAATGTAGTTACCAACATTTTAAAAAATTGAGATTTCACATGAAAATCCAGATTGATGAGTACTCATTGTAGTAGCTCATTCTCATGCTGCTGATAAAGACATACCCAAGACTGGGTAATTTATAAAGGAAAGAGGTTTAATGGACTCACAGTTCTACATGGCTGGAGGGGCCTCACAATCATGGCAGAAGACAAAGGAAGAGCAAAGGGATGTCTTACGTGGCGGCTGGCAAAGTGAGAATGAGAGCCAAGCAAAAGGGCAGACGCCGTGTAAAACCATCAGATCTCATGAGACTTATTTACTACCACGAGAATAGAATGGGGGAAACCGCCTCTATGATTCAATTATCTCCCACTGGGTCCCTCCCACAACATGTGGGATTTATGGGAGCTACAATCCAAGATGAGATTGGGTGGGGACACAGCCAAAACATATCATTCATGAGTCAGAAGGTTTGGGAAAACTGGGTCTGCATTCCTGCCAGGTGGCAATCTCTGAGCTTAGCGACCAGCAGTTTGCAACAGTTTTCTCATGGCCTGCTGTGTTTAATTTTTCTTCTTTCTATAATCATTTGAGTTTTTGATTCCTGGTACCCATTATCATTTTCTTAGTATTTCATTCACAAAATACCCTACAAGGTGCCACAGGATGCATGACTGGTCCCTCACATCAGGGAGCGGCCAGCAAGCTTTTTCTGTGAAGGACTACATAGTAGACATTTGAGGCTTTGTGGTACATACAATGTCTGGTACAGCGACTCAGCTGTGCTGTCCTAGCATGATACCAGCCAGAGACGATGCATCAACAAAGGGGCACAGCTATGTCCCAAAACAATCGTGTTCATAAAAATAGGTTAGCCCATGAGTCAACCCTGGCACAGGAGAGAAACAAAAAACAAACAAACAAACAAACTGGCCCTTAATCAGTAACCCTGTAGAGGAATTTTCTCATCAACAGGGAGCTTTCAATACATGTGAGACTAATTCTTCCAAAGTCAGCGCTCAAACTCTTAAAGCCCCATCTTTAGGCAAGTGTGTGTGTCTGAACGTGTGTATGTATGTGTGACTTAGTTCCTTCCTCATTTTTTCATTCTGAAATATTTACTGACTCTTAGTAGCTTTTTGCTCCAAGTATAATTACCCCAAAAGACTTTCCTCCAAGAAAAATGAAAGTTTAAAATCTGTTCCTTCATGGCAAGTTAGCTAAATGGTTTATTTTGATAATGAGGATTAGTAGGGTTTCCACTGAGAATGAACGGTCACGGTAAAGAAAAATCTGAGAGCCCTCATTGTTCTTCATTTCAGAGGAAAGTGGTTTTCTTGTCTTATCTCACAGTCAGGCTTCACCTTAGCTTGTTCAATGGTGTGGTGTGAATGCTAGCTCTCTGTCTCTGTTTTTTGAGTATCCCTTGACAGATCTCCAGTTTCCTTTTGCAAAAATGAGGAGTCAAAACTATATTAGAGGTATCTGACTGATAAATTTGAGCCAAATCTGGATCCACATACATATTTGGTTTGACTCAGAATATTTAAAAACAAAATAGGAATTAGTTATTGACATTGGGAAATCAAAAGGTGTCACCAAAGAAATTAGATAATTGGCTTTTCTTGAACAATGTGAGGATCTAGTAATACTGGACATGCATTCTTCCATGTATATAACTGGCTGTGGCTGAATGTAGGTAACTTCTTTGATCATTGCAGTTCTTTATCAGGTTACTTTGCCCACGTAAGCTACCTGTCTGGAGAAGTCCTTGAGGGAGTTTGTGACCCAAGAAACAGACAATTTCAACTTCTGGGATTTTAGTCTCTTCAAATAAAGGCAGCAGTCATAAATTGCTAGCCTATAACATCTCCGAAACTTTATCAATTAAAGGATGAATAACAATAATTATCTCAGTCATACCAACAGAAAGTTATAGTGCTAACTATGGAGTAGTTACAAATTTAATACAAAATGATGCAGAAACAGGGATGAATATTCCATTTTCAGTCCTTTATAACTGAGGAAGAAAAAAGCAACACCATCACTTGCTTTTTGCTTGGAGATGTTAAGCCTCACAAATTTTATTTCTTGTTGCTGGCTAAACTGCTTAAGATTGTTCTTGTGTTTAAAAAGCCAGGGGGAGGGCCATAGAAGTGGATGGATGAGGACATCAGCTTTTATGGGGGATTCACAGCATTTCAATAGACTCTGTGTTTACCTGAAAGTCTTAGGCCAATGGAGAAATGAGAAATTGGCTTTCTATTGAAATACTGAGAAAAGGCCTCCGACGGGGAGACACAGTAAAAGCTTCTTTTACCTAACTGTTTTCTTGTTGGAAATGGCTACCCACAGTGCAGCTGGGGGCGTAGCAAGCTGTGGTTCTCATTTTGCCCGATCTTGTTTCAAATCAGCTGAGTCATTAACCTGCACTGATTAAGTCTATATTAGATAGTCCATACTACTAGACAGGTATTAGACTGTATTAGAGAGTCTCTAAAATGCTGTAGAAAACTCAGGTGCTGAACAGAGACAAGGAAAGTAACACTACATTGTTCAATAAATATGAATATGTTAGAATATTCTTCATCACCATAAAGAAAGATGCTCTCTCTTATTTTTCTCGAACTCTCAGTCTGTTTCCTCACTTTTGAGAGATGTTACTATAGGAGACAACTCATTTTCTTTATGAAAAGAAAGACCCAAACACAATGATAAATGGCTAGTGATGTTTGGCCTCAGGGAGACAACAGAAAGAGGTGAGTACTGGGGAGAGTTGCTGAGTGAATGCCCGTTTGGAAGGAGGTGGCCACGACGTAGCTCCAGCTAATCCTGTCATCCACGAATATAGAACCAATGTGGTAGATGTTTGGATTTTGCAAAAGAATATGAGAAGTTGAATTTTTATGCGAAACCACCTGATTGACAAATTTTGGCAATGCTGTTTACATTATTATTACTATTATTTATTTATTTCAGTGGTTTGTGTGGACTGAACAAGTAAGTCTGCAAGCCGAATTCAATTGCCCCTGTGTCAACTGTTGTAAAGTTTGATCTTGCTTAATGCACCTCAATGTTTCCCATCTCTCAATCTGAATTATAATAGATGCCAGCTGAGACCGTGTGGCTGGTGCAGCATACACACAGCTCTGTTCCTTGAAAGCTACTCAAAGCAAATGTTCTAATCACAGGTCAGAGGCCCTCAGTCTATAGACATAGTCTTTAGAAAACAAATTTAGTGCAGAATAAAAGACAACATCATGACTTGAAAGAACCAGACTTGAGACCGTTTGTAAAGTGCAGCCGGCCATTCGCGGCTGCTCATAGGAGCCTTGGCTGCCTCAGTCTTAAAAAGGAGGGTGTTGGGCTAGCCGGTCTCCTTCTTCCCAAAGCAAAATACTTGCCTGTGTTGTTCAGGGAGGAGAATCTATGCCTTGGGACACAAAAGCCTAGGTCTGACTCTCCTTACTAACATAAATTAGATTTGCATAACTTCCTTCAACCTCAGTTTTTTTGTTTGCAAAGGTGAGGATAAAACCAGTAATGATATCCCAGGATTATGTGAAACTTAAACGAGATAATAAGTAGGAGAACCCTGTGTAAACCAGGGGTTACAAGCAGGGGAAGTGGATGAAATGTAGCCCTCAGCCATATTTGATTTGGCCCATGCATTGTTTCAAAATCAGAGAAATTTCACGCTTAAGGATAGATGCCTTCTGAGAAGTTCTGACGTTACTGGCCCTGTGTGGTTGCGTGGCAGAGCTATACCGCTTTTGCCTCCTCTAGACTGAGCACCAGGGATCTGCATGGTCCCCGTCCACTCCTTATATTGCGTCTGGCTCTCTGCACTTTCTGCCATTATTTGTCTGTTGGTTTGCAGCCACAGACTGCAATGGTTCACTGGCGTTGCTGTTCTGATTATTGTTATTCTTCCATCTGTTATCCCCTTCTGCTTGCGAGCTACATATTCGCTTCTTTGGGGCTCAGTTATCTGGTCTTTAAAATGGGAATAATAATATCTTACTTGCCTAGAGCCAGGGGGCTGTCGGGTGAGGCCAGGCCTCTTCTGCTCCCTGCGCGCCCAGAAATGGGGCGTCCGGCCAGCAGAGGGCGCTGGTACGAAAGGCTGCAGGTGCTGGCACCGGCCGAGCGCAGACAGGTGGGGCCGCGGCAGGTGCGGCTCTCGCATGATCCGCCTTTCACAACTTGGGAGGACACGGCTTCACCAGGTGGGCCTGACAGCGAGCAATTACTCATCCATCGATACAGCCGCACATCACCAGCAATGTGACTTTCTGGAATATGTAATGCGACCACAGACTTTCTAATGCCGCAGCCTGACAATCAGACACTAAAAATAACAAACGGGCCCGCTCAGAAACAGAAAGACATCGCCTCTTTGGAAACTGGGGATGGGCCGTTTCCAGCTCTGCTCACCGCCCGAGCCCTGCGCAGAATTCTCTGGGCGGTGGAGTGAGTCGCCAGGAGCTGCCAGGGGCTGCACGGAGAGTTCCCGCATTTGAAGGGTGTGTTCGCTTTTAGACAACTCATTCCTAGCAAGATGTAGACAAATTGGAGCAAGTTCAGAGAAGAGCAACCCAAATGATTAAGGGGAAAGAGGATTGATTTATAGGGAAAGATGAAAGCAGCCAAACATGTCTGCGCTGTCTTCTCCAGGTGACGAATCAGAGAGTGACACATCGTTGGGCTCCATGCACCTTTGAGAGGCGTAAACATCAGCGGAGGAGGAACTAGCTCAGTGCAAGGAGCTTTTCACAGCATTTTCTAAGATGGCATTAACACCAGAAAAATGTTCCTGGCCGGCGAAGGGTTGGTAGCGTCGCGCTTACGCTTGAGAACCCTTTGTTGTCCTGATTTTGCCCGGCATAAAATGACATGTCCTAGCTAGGGGTTCACATCTGTGGCCTTCGGTGCTCTGGCTGTGGCCTACTTTTCCTTGTATGTTCACATCCTTGACTCTCTTTCAGGGATTTCCCCCACCCCAGTCCCATTTGTCTTCACTCCAGCTTTACTTGACTACCTGTCTTACTCCTCCATTAGGAATTGAAATGCTTAGGAGCCAACAATGGCTTGGTTGGTGAAGGGAGGTGTGGAGAGGGCTGGGGAAGGCAACGGGACCAACCATTGCAAGGTGAGAACAGACGACAGGGATATTCCTTGGATGTTGACTTCATAGAACACTGAAATACTAGTGTCTTATTAAAAAGTGAGCTGGGCCGCCACTGTTTTCTATTCCTCATTCTCAGAGGCTGTTCTAGGTAAGAGAAGCCACAGAGCTAAGGTTGTGCCTTTCTGTTCTCCAGATATGAGTCTCTGGGAATTTGACTGGGGAAGAAGGTCTTGGCCAAAATGAAGAATTCTGGGAGAAGAGGAATCAGACATCAGAGATAGGCGTTTGGCCTTAGGGGGAAAAGGGCAGGAGCTCAGCCCTAGGAGAAAGACTGGGAATTAGGCCTGGGACCCCTGGGACCCCTCCTTTCCCATCCCTATGAAACCATTTAAAAAAATTTTTTTTGAGACAGAGTTTTGTTCTCGTTGCCCCAGGCTGGAATGCAATGGCGCGCTCTCTGCTTACCAAAACTTCTGCCTCCTGGGTTCAAGCTATTCTCCTGCCTCAGCCTCCCGAGTAGCTGGAATTACAGGCATGCACCACCATGCCCAGCTAATTTTGTATTTTTAGTAGAGACGGGGTTTCTCATGTTGGTCAGGCTGGTCTCGAACTCCCGACCTCAGGTGATACACGGGCCTTGGCCTCTCAAAGTGCCGGGATTACAGGCATGTGCCACTGCGCCCGACCTTTCTTACACTTTTAATATAGTCTCTTCCTCACTTCTCCCAAAGGCAAAAAAAAAAAAAAAAAAAAATCTAGGATGCCTCCATGATGGAACTCTGATTGTAGACTATAGCTGAAGGAGTTCTGGAAAGAAAGCGAATGTCTGGCAAAAGCCACTCAACCTCTCCCATATACCAGGAAATGAGAACCAAAAGAGAAAAACGATACTGTGGCATGGTTAGACAGTGGAAGGGTGTGGTGAGAATGCTTTTCATACACAGGCAACTATCAAAATGCTGCTATTTTGCTCTTAAAAACCACCACAATATACTGGAATCCCGGGAAGTGGTGTTGTGATCATGGGATGATGGGCAGGGCTGTAGGGACTTAGACCAGTGTTTGCCACATGGAAACGTGGGCTCAGTGCTGTTAGATTTTCTACTTTTTCTCACAACAGCCTGAAATTCAGGTTTTGATAAGATAATCTTAAAAAATAAAAATCCAAATGAACAAACCCCCCGCACAAACAAACCCAAACTGCATTTCTGCAGGAGGACATCAGCCTATGGGTCCTGCCGACTGGTGTGCCCTGATCTCAGTGTCCATTGAATTTTTTATCCTTCCTTTTCTCTCGGATGGCTCTTCTCTCATCTCCCCATGAACTCTTATCTCAACCTTTTAAATGCCACATCCTTCACAAATCTTGTTTCAATCAAGGTCACTGCAATGACACTCTCCTCTCAGGTTTACAGGCTCCTTCTTAATTATAATAATAATAATGTTTATTGATTGAGCGCTTACTAAGCACAGGCAGGCACCGGACACTCTACACACCCTCCCTTCCTTCTGCTTCATTCCTTTCTCTGCTCACATTGTTTTCTTCTTCTTCTTTTTATTTTGAGACAGAGTCTTGCTCTGTCACCCAGGTTGGAGTGCAATGCAGTGGCATGATCTCGGGTCACCTCATCCTCCGCCTCCCGGGTTCAAGCAATTCTCTTGCCTAAGCCTCCCAGGTAGCTGAGATTACAGATGCATGCCACCATGCCCGGCTATTTTTTGTGTTATTAGTAAAGATGGGGTTTCACAATATTGGCGAGTTCAAGTGATCTGCTGGCCTCGGCCTCCCAAAGTGTTGAGATTACAGGTGTAAGCCCTCGTGATACTATCTCACCGTCTTCTTCTTCTTTTTTTTTTGAGACAGAGTCTTGCTCTGTCGCGCGGGCTGGAGTGCAGTGGCGTGATCTCAGCTCACTGCAAGCTCCACTTCCCAGGTTCACGCCATTCTCCTGCCTCAGCCTCCCGAGTAGCTGGGACTACAGGCACCCTCCACCGCACCCGGCTAATTTTTTGTATTTTTAGTAGAGACGGGGTTTCACCGTGTTAGCCAGGATGGTCTCGATCTCCTGACCTCGTGATCCGCCTGCCTCAGCCTCCCAAAGTGCAGAGATTACAGGCGTGAGCCACTGTGCCCGGCCGACACCGTCTTCTTAAAAGCCCCTGCCCTCACCATTCTTAGGAAAGTGCACTTCCGTCCACCTCCAACTATGCCCTCGCTTGGCTTCATTTTTCTGGCACAGCATTTAATAATCTGACATATTTTATAATTATGTGTTCCATCACCCATCGTCTGCTCCCTCTCACCCTGCCACCCCCGGAACATAAACTCCACGAGATCAGGGATCTTGTATGTTTTGTTCATTGTTATTTCCTCGAGACCTTGAACTGAGCCTGTTATGTAGGTGTAAGTATTTCAATAAATATTTAATTATGTCAATTTTAATAATTTCATTTGATTTGGGCTACTTACCATATGTCACTTTACACTGTACTTTATCGTGTGAGTTTTGGGTTTTCACACTGAATTTGAAGCAATGTAAGGCCGATACCCATGGTTTATCTGTGTACGTGACCTCCCTGCCAGCATCTACTACTATGTTATACTTAGCACAGCATCCTATATGGAAGAGGCATTCAGGAAATAGTTGTTGAATTTAATCATCCTTCTAGACAAGGGAGCCAAGAGATGTTACAAAGTCAGGCTGGACTTACTGTCAGGAGGCATAGTCTTACCCTTTAGAAGTCAGGGTGACAGGGCAATTTCATCATGGCTTTCTTTTATAAAGGTACTATTCAAATCTCAAGTGTGAAGAGCAACTATGAAGGTTGGTGTATCAGTGTTCATTGGCATGAAATTGCAAAAAAAAAAAAAAATCCAATTAGTTTGTTGATTAAATTCTTAATGGTATCCCAAATAATGTTATCAAAGGAAATAGAGGTTATTTCTATAGGAAATACTTCACCATCAAATTTCTCTCTCTGTCTCTCTCATGTGTGTGTGTGGTGTGTGTGTGTGTGTGTGTGTAGCCTCACTTTACTCATGGTATAGACTTCAATTTTTCTTATTGACTGATTAATTAAACTTTAAACACTTTTTGCCGTGGGTTTAATCAGCCATGCAGTCAGCCCAGTTCAGGCATTGACGAGGGCTGGGTGGTTCCTATTAGCTCTAGTTGTAACGAAGCATCCAGGTGCAGCAGCAGAAGGAATTCAGGGACCAGCTTTTTTCGAGGACTAATCCAGACTCCAAATTGTCATGTTTCTTCAGTGAGAGCCAAAAGGTGCAATTTTGCATGAATTTTCAAGGCATGAACAAGAAACTGTGAACAAACGTTCAACCAGTAATCTCCAGTGACTTAAACCTAAGGTAGATAGATTTGTAGCTATTTGAAATTTTATTTAAAAGTTTTTGGGTGCTTTGGTTGTTTGTAAGACATTGAAAAACTCAACAAATCAACAAAAACTGAAGTTTAATCCTCCATACTATTAATTACCTATTACAGTAGACATTTTCTTTCTTTCCCCTGTGTCCATTGCTCTTTCCTTTGATTAACAACACCTTGGTTTCAATTGTCTTATGAAGTGGATCTCCCTCCCTACTTTTGATCCATAGGATTCAGGAGAAGTCAGCCCATGCCAACCACCTAATGAGCATGCAACCAAGCCCCAAAGCTTTTTGGAGCACATCATCCCCCTGGCCACAAGGAGTGGTCCAGGGATGGGTTCCTGAGCCAATTCTAAAAAATAAGACTTGCAGAATTTCCTGGGAACCACTGGGAGAAAGCAGTACTTCCTTTCCTGCTGGTTCTCAATGTGGGGGATCACCTCCAGGCAGAGAGAATCTTTTGAAAATGAAGCCAGCACAGAGGAAAATGGTTTGACTTCTGAATCCAGCCATACCTGAAGCTACATCTATCCTCACACTCTTCAGTTACAAGACCCAATAAAGTTCCTCTTGATGCTAATTTGAGTTGGGCTTTCTGTCCTCTAAATGAAAGCACGTCCTGATTATTATATAACCTATATCCCTCCCCCTCAATGTGTCCCAGTAATTCAGAGTCCCCCTTTGCGGGGAGTTAAAAACTCAAGAACGAATGTCCCTCACATCTTCGTTTGAAAATTACCCTGTGTTCCAGTAAAGAATTACAAGAAAGAATTTTACAGCCAGGATTCGTTAGTATAATTTGCTACAGGTTTTCATTAGCAGGAACCTACTCTAAATTAGTATCATCATTAAATAAACCATATGACAAGAGTTAGGTTTCTCCAAACTCTTTTTTTCCTCTAAAGAAACAGCTCAAGTATCCCCAAGTATGTTGTCATTGCTCAGGTAACACTTTAAATTATTGCAAAGTCATTGCTCTTTCATTTCCTATGCTTCAAGCACTGGGTCACTCAGGGACTCCATGTGGGGGATTCCAAGAAGATGACAACTTCAGTAGAGAAGCAGTGCTGTCTGGGCCCCTAGTCCTTATGCAAACCGGCCCTTCTGAACACGACTGAGAGTTAGCAACAATTTTGAGCTCATTTATGTCACTTTGATGTGATTGAAACTTAAGTGGGCTGGGTAACACAGGTAAGGACAGGGCGGCCAACAGCAGTTTTGTCTTCATGGACCCCCTCCTATAATACTAAATATTATCAATATTATGACAATAACAGACACAAGGGACTCCAAAACGGGCGAGGGTGGGAGGGAGATGAGTGTTGAAAAGTTACCTGTTGGGTACAATGTTCACTTTTGGGGTGATGGGCACACTGGAAGCCCAAATCTGACCGTTATGCAACAAACCTGCACATGTACCCTCTGAATCTATGATGATATTTTCCATATTAAAAGTTCTCCTTCTTTATTATTATTGTTTTAGACACAGGGTCTCATTCTGCCACCCAGGCTAGAATGCAGTGGCATAATTATAGCTCACTGCAGCCTCTATCTCCTGGCTCAAGCGATCCTCCGCTCTCCGCCTGCTGAGTATTGGGATTGTAGGTAGGAGTGACTGTGCGGCTCACACCCAGAAATTATTCTTGATATTACTTTAAACGTTTACTTTTTTTTTTTTTTTTTTTTTTTTTACTTCAGGCAAAATTTATTACACTTTGATGGGCCCTACAGAAGTAAAGCATTTTCTTTGACTGTGAATGTTCCTTTTATCCCTCTGATTCTAAAAGAAAGTAAAACATTTCTGAAAGTTTCCTGGGCCTACAATGCCTAATGGAGCCGGGGACCCTGAGTGGAGGCATCTATGGACCTCCTGTTTTGCTTTGCTTTGTTTCACACAAAAAGAGCTTTTATCTTTCATCGGAGGTTTAATTTTAAATGCAGACTTTGGGAAACTGTTTAGTGACCTGGGAAAGTTACTTAAAGTCTCTGGGCCTGTTTCCTCATATGTAAATTGAGCATAGTAATAATCCCTACCTCACAGGGTTACAGCAAGGATTAAATGACTCAATTCAAGTAATGTGCTTAGAAGAGTCTGGCATACATAGCAAATCACTCAATAAATACTAGCTACTAATATGACTGCTGCTGTTTTTATTATGTCCAGACGGATTCTCTGAGAGCATAATTATCCATTTGTTTTCTTTTTTCTTCCTTTTCCTCTCTTTAATTACTAAAGTAATATTTCTTTAGAAATTCCAAACACTGCAGAAATATTTAAAGTAGGAGCCCAATCTCATACACCCCTTTGTTATCCTGCTGCCCGGAAGTAATCTCTGTTAAGAGATTTGGTGTGGACACACACACAGACATGCACACACTTTTAAATTGAGATCATGTATGTCTTATTGATATGGACAGGAGACAGGGAAATACTGGATAGAAGAAGGTGGTCCTGAGCAAAGAACCCCCCGCCCCAAGCCTGAAGACCTGCAGCTTTCAGTGGGAACAGGCATTTCTGCTCTTATGCCCAAAATATTGCTTTTTGCCCACCATACCCCCATCCTGTAGTCGTATAAACCCCAATCCCCAGGCTCCAAAAGCAGACGAGGAGACGAGGAGACAAGCAGACAAGCAGACAAGCAGATGGACGACGGAACGGCACAGCAGAGAAAGAGAGAAGAGGAGGAACGTCTGAACACTGACAGGAATTCAGCTGGAAATGGTCGGAGGTGAGTTCAGCCACTGGACAGCCAAACTCCGGGGGAAGATCATTTCCCCACTCCATCCCCCTCCCAGCTCCTTATCCATCCTACTGAGAGCCACCTCCACCACTCGATAAAACCCCTCCTTCATCCTTCAAGCCCATGTGTGGCCCAATTTTTCCAGGGATGCTGGGCAAAAGCTCAGGATACAGAAAGCTGTCACACTGGCTCCCTGCCCTTGCAAAAAGGCAGAGGGTCCATTGAGCTGGTTAACGCTCAAGCCATCCGTGGATGGCAGGGCTAAATGGGCACACTGCAACACACACCCACTTGGGCTCCTGCACCTGTCTATCTGGGTGCTCCCCCACCCCTCAGGGGTTTGAGCAGTGGCAGCGACCCAACAGGCAAGCCGCACCCCTGTCTCGTGTGCTGCGAGGGGGATCTAGGAACTCTCCCATTTCATTATCAATTTGCTTCTTTTCGACTTAACTCTACATCGAGGCAATGTTTCCAAATTGAAACACGTTTGTAGAGGGGGGCCGGCTTCTTCCTTTTCCCAGGTGGTTGCCACTGCCTAGGACGTAGGTACTTCTGCTCTCCTGGAAGAACAAGGAGGATATGTCGTCTTCTCTGTGCCTTTCCTGGTGAGAGCCTGCTGTTCAACAGGGTCCGTGCGTTCGAAGCCATTGTTCAGTTTTCCTGTCTGCAGGTTCCACGTATGCACTGTTCTTCACGCTTTCCCAGAAGCACAGGGGGAAGTGTTAGGAGCCCCATTTCAGTTCGGTTCCGCTCCAAACCAGCTTCTCTCCAAGCAAAGCAGCTGATTCCATTCTGACTCAGGCATTCACTTTTTGATTGATTTGGAAGTAGGATGGGAGCGCTCTCTGATTAGCACTCTTAAAACCTCAGCAGGGTAGGGCCACCTGTCAGTAATTTTTTTTACAGCTGGATAGTATTGATGTATCCTAATTCGTTTAACTAGACCTCTAATGATGGGCGTTTAAATGCCTTTCATGATTTCATTGCCCCAAACAGCTCTGATAAAATGGGCCAGCCCATGAGTCCCTCCGCACTGCACAGTGGAGTACTGGCAGGAGAACTGGATGTTAAATTATGTGTCCATTTTGGCTGGCACGGTGGCTTATGCCTATAATCCCAGCACTTCGGGAGGCTGAGGTGGGTGGATTACCTGAGGTCAGGAGTTCGAGACCAGCCTGACCAACATGGTGACACCCCCATCTCCACTAAAAATACAAAAATTAGCCGGGTGTGGTGGTGCATGCCTGTAATCTCAGCTACTTAGGAGGCTGAGTCAGGAGAATTGTTTGAACCTTGGAGATGGAGGTTACAGTGATGGCACCACTGCATTCTAGCCTGGGTGACAGAGTGAGACTCCATCTCAAAAAAAAATTATGCGCGCATTTTAAATACAGCCGCCATGGTTGTTTTGGAAATGTCTTTTTCACACGCAGAGAAGGTGATTTTATGCCAAGTCAAAATGGGTAGGTGGAGCAAGTGAAAGATGTGTCCTGGCAGAGGCAAAGCTCTTAGGAAAGAGTAAGCAATGCATACTTGGAAACCTGGAGGCTCTCTGGGATCAGCTGCAGAGCAGCAAGGGGGCCCAGAGATGCCCAGAGCCCTCTGCTGAGCAGTACCACCTACTGTGCTTCTGGCATAAGGAAAAAAACCAAACACACCACTGTGATAGCACTGCACAGTGGTTACAGGGCGTGGGGGTGAGGTTCTAGAATGTGCCACTTTCTAGCTGTATGACCTTCAAAGAGTTAGTTAACTGCTCTGAGCTCATTTTCTCGACTGTAAAATGAGGAGAACAGCAATTCCAACCCACAGGATTGCTGGCGACCTTAAATGAGAAAGTCCAAGCGCACTGCACTGCTTCGACCCACAGACCGCCTCGCACCTGGTAAGCGATCCATACGTGTTGGGAGTCATCATCAAGTCAAGCAGGATGTGGGTGGGAAACATGCTCTCGGAGGGTTTGATGCAAGTTACAACGCTTGGGGAGTTCTTGATTTCCAGCTTCCTCATTCACAAATCAGGGTTAGTACCTCTTATTACAAAGAATTGGTCCAGGATATCAGTGAGAAACAAGAGCTGATGCCTGGCACAGGGGAGACAACAGCAGCTGTGAGCTCCCTGTCCTCTCCATTTCTGTATCTACCAAAGGGAGGAACATCCAGGGCGAGGAACAGCCAGCCTGTGTGATCCCTGCTTGTTAGCGCCACCAGTGGGTTTGTGAATAGAAAAGACATTAGGGTGGTCTTCATCTTGATTTAAGGTTGCATTTATTTATTTATTACTTATGCTAGAGGCTTACATTCTCCAAGGAAATTGGTCTTAGGGCGAATGCGATTTACCATCAGCTAAAGGGGAAATGGTGGTAGAACTGTCATGCCAACAAGGTCAAAGATATTTGCATCTGTGCTGTTTTACTGATTTTTTGACTTGATTCTCCAGCGAAGAGTAGTAATAGCAATTAGTAGAGCTACAGGAGGCTGGGCATGGTGGCTTCTGCCTGTAATCCCAGCACTTTGGGAGGCAGAGGCAGGGGGATTGCTTGAAACCAGGAGTTTGAGACCAGCCTGGGCAACATAGGAAGACCTCGTTTATCAAAAAAAAAAAAAAAAAAAAAAAAAAGTAAAAAAATGTATCTGGGCACGATGGTGCACGCCTGTAGCCCTAACTATTATACTAGGGAAGTTAGGATAGGAAGATTGCTTGAGCCCAGGAGCCCAGTAAGCTATGACAGCACCACTGCACTCTGGCCTGGGCAGGAGGGCAAGACCCCATCTCTAAAATACATAAATAAATAAAATAAAAAGAAGAGCTGCAGCCCTAAATCGGTAATCTGGAAAGGTTTTCAGAGTCTAAGTTATAGAAGTAGGATTTAGGGTGCTCACCTCTAAAGAAGTGGCTGTGGACAAAATTGGGGTCAGATAGGCCTCTGCAGCCATGTGCCTACAAGTGAGAGCCAGGATGGGGGCAAGATGAGGGCATCTCCTGTCTACTGACCTTCTGCATCTGGGCCCTCATTGCTGCTTCTTGCCACCAAATTTCAGGGCTTCAGAACACACCTGATTGGAGAGGGAACCTGTCACTCCTGCCTGATTTTTAACTACAGCAAAATAAGATGTTGAAGTGCCCCCTGCCCGCCCCCCCCCCAAAAAAAAAACCCTCCTCTGTGATTTCTCTGATCTCATTATTGGTGCTCATGGATTTCTCAGCCCTCAGCCCTCCAATTTCCCTTTCTTCTTTCTCACTGCCTTTACTAGGGTAGCAGTCAGCGGCTGTGGCGTGCTTGAATTTCAAACAGGGCAGGCTGAAAGAGGAACAACTGTATGTTTATTAGGGCATCATTATCCCTCTGAACTGCATCATTTATATCCCTGGGAAGAGACCACGCCAGGTCAGGAGCAACAGTTTGAGTCGATAATTTGTCAGGTTGGAGCAGGTGGTAAGGGGTGGCATAAGAAATCACCTGAAAGGCACTGCAAACTGAAATGGATGGAGGTGGAAGAGTAATAAGAAAGTGATCAGTGAATCCACAAACAAGTGCAGATAAATCAAACAGCACCGGGCGGATGGGAGCAAAATAGGAGAGATTCAAATTAGCAAGACCTGAACCTTGTCAAGGCAAGGTTAGGAATTCACCCTCAGTCGCCGTTACCCACCAGGGCTGGAGAAGTGCCCGCAAGAAAATGAATCTTTCCAGGGCAGGGAGCTGGAGTGGAAGAGATTTCCTAGAGAGTATCAATTTGGATTATAAAAATCCCAAGGCCTCGTGCCCTGACAGTGTGAAAGGTAGAAAAATGGACCAGACTTCTTGCAACTGCCACTACCCGTGGAGTGTTTGATACTCTTCAAATGTTTTTAGATTCACAGAGGGCATATACAGTGTTGAAAAAAGCAAGGAGACGAAAGACGCAGATGCAAAACCTTGAAGAGGTAAGTGTTTCAGCCAAATAGCCATGACCTTGGGGGCTCATAGAGGAAATATTTTCCCTTCTCTATTTGTCTTAACTGTTGGACCAAGTCTAGTCCTGAGTGTTAAGAGTTAGGAAAGCAAAAGCAAAGGCTGAGAAAAAAATAATATCATTATCCTCATCATCGTGTTTATTATTTAGTAATAATGGCTACTGTACTTGGGGCCCTGTTTTATGCCAGGGACCGTGCTGGTACATGTAGACCCTGATCTCTTTTAATCCTCACAACAATCATATGTGGTGACTGTTATGTGTGTCTTTATTTATTATTTTTTATTTAATTTTTTTTTGAGACAGTCTCGTGCTGTCACCAGGCTGGAGTGCAGTGGTGCAATGTCGGCTCGCTGCAACCTCTGCCTCCCAGGTTCAAGCAATTCTCTTGCTTCAGCCTCCTGAGTAGCAGGGATTACAGGCACATGCCACCACACCTGGCTAATTTTTGTATTTTTAGTAGAGATGGGTTTTCACCACTTTGGTCAGGCTGGTCTCGAACTCCTGACCTCGTGATCTGCCCGCCTTGGCCTCCCAAAGTGCTGGGATTACAGGCATGAGCCACCGTGCCTGGCCCGTGTGTCTTTATTTTTCAGATAAGGGAACTAAGCCTTAAAGAATGTAAACGCCTTCACCAGGCTCACAGCTTGTAAGTTATAGCATCAGGATCAGTGCTCGGGATTATCTGAACCTAAAGCTCACACTGCACTGATCACCATGCCTTTTACAAGTGTTGCTGAATATTTTTTAGAAGCAGATGAAGGCATTGAGAGGGAGCAGGAGGAGTATTCATTACCAGGAACCCTCCAATTCCCAAACACACCCATGAGTCTATTCCATAAGAACTGTGGACAAGCATCAGGTTCAGGTAAATATGCTCGGGTCTCATGTCTAGGAAAAACCTGTCTAGGGAAAACCTAACTCTGCAAAATGGACAGTGCGGCTGCATGTTCACAAAAGGAGGAAGATGTAGATCTTTTTATACAAGTATAGTTTTCTTAACATTTGGAACTTCCTTTGTGCACATTGAATGTGTTTCAAGTCACAGATAGTTGGTTTCTGCTCAATGCAGAAAGAATATGTACATTTTGCACAAAGTAAAGTACACCTGTTTGGAAATATTTTCTGTCTTCTGAATTTAAATGAAGCATTGCCCACAAGTTCAAAGTTGGAGAGATACCATCATTTCTGGGCTGAAATGCATGCTATTTTAAGCTTAGGCGCATATTGGAAGTCAGCCACCAACTCTCCTCAGATTTGTCCAAACTCTCTGTGTTTTTCTTGCTTAGCACAGTGGTTAATTGCTCGGGCTTTATTATCTGAAAACCTGTAGACAAACCCAGAATCAAATCGCTCACATGATAACTGTGTGACTCTCAGCAAGTTTCTTAGGGTGCTTTTTTTGTTGTGTTATGTTTTGAAACGGAGTCTCCCTCTGTTGCCCAGGCTGGAGTGCAGTGGCGTGATCTCTGCTCACTGCAACCTCCGCTTCCCAGGTTCAAGTGTTTCTCCTGCCTCAGCCTCCTGAGTAGTTGGGACTACAGGTGCACACATGGCACCCGGCTAACTTTTCTTTCTTTTTTTTTCATATTGTTAGTAGAGACGGGATTTCAGCATGTTGGCCAGGCTGTTCTCGAACTCCTGACCTCATGATCCGCCCGCCTCGGCCACCCAAAGTGCTGGGGTTACAGGAATGGGTCACTGCACCCGGCCGCAAATTACTTAGCTTTTTAAGACTCAATGTTCTCATCTATAAAATGGGGACAGTAGTAAGATTATAGCTGCAAAGAGTTATTTTGAGTATGAAATAAAAGAAAGCACAAAAAACTTTATACAATGATGCATAATAGGAACCCGGTAAATGGTGATAATTATGTCTGTGTTTTTGTTGCAGGTGATCAGATACTGAAAGCTTCAAGCAGCGCTGCCCAACAGAAGTAGAATGTCAGCTACG
Source organism: Chlorocebus sabaeus (assembly GCF_047675955.1). Lineage (NCBI taxonomy): Eukaryota > Metazoa > Chordata > Mammalia > Primates > Cercopithecidae > Chlorocebus > Chlorocebus sabaeus. Next base: position 10,928,578 of record NC_132905.1, read on the forward strand.
CATGGAATTGCAAATGGTTCCGTAGTACCATTAAAGAATGAGAAAGAAGTGAAATTGATTTATATAAATATATCTTATTTGACCTAGTATGTCCAAAATATTATGTCATAATAGTATCATATTATAAAAATGAAGGAGATATTGTGCATTATGGTTTTTGGACTAAGCCTTTCAAATTCAGTGTGTTCTGTACTTACAGTACATTTTAATTTGGACCAGTCACATTTGAAGTGCTTAGTAGCCCCATGTGGTATGTGGGACATACCACTTGAACATGGCAGGCCTGGAGAGTTTGGGATTAAGTTCCCAAAGCAGAGTTTATAACCCAGATTCAGTTTTTAGGTGGGTTTGGTTTGGGACATGCAGTTTTGAAATAAACGAATTACCAAGAGCTAAAAAATCAGGAGATTTTGCATAAAAATTTATTTTCCTGTTTTCTCTTGGTAAAGCCTACATCTGGCGATGAGACCACACTCTAGCTGGGACCCTTGGCTGGAACTGGGTCTGCCCTCCTGGGGGAGGGAGTGTGGATGCTGGAGAATCTGCCTGCGATCCCACCCACTTCTCAGCATCTCATGTCTCATTACCACCATCTTTCTCATTTCCCATACCTGCCTGGCCCCTGTAGACCTATGAGTTTGAGACCCCCATGCCAAATCAATGAACCCTCGAAATAGAACTTAAAATTTGGGTGGAGGGGGGCGGATCACTTGGGGTCAGGAGTTTGAGAATGGCCTGGCCAATATGGTGAAACCCCATCTCTACTAAAAACACAAAAATTAGCTGGGTATGATGGTGGGTACCTATAATCCCTGCTACTCAGGAGGCTGAGGCAGGAGAATTGCTTGAACCCAGGAGGCGGAGGTTGCAGTGAGCCGAGATGGTGTCACTGCACTCCAGCCTGGGCAACAAGCGTGAGACTCTGTCTGGAAAAAAAAAAAAAAAAAAAATTGAGTCTGCTCAGACCCAGTTCTCTGCCTTATACCTGTGAACTTCATTTGTCCTCTCAGTTAGCTTAAAGGTGAGTTGTGCCCATAGATTCATCAGAGGGAGCAGCTAAAGTTATAAAAGGAGAGCTACGGCTCTGAACCTGACAATGATTCATATCGAGAAGGATGGAAAAGACTAAACAGCGCATATTGTGTCCCTTGATCTGCCTACGTATGATTCATCTCTAATGGCTTTGTACATAGCCATGGTAGCCAAGAGAGAAAGGCAGAGTGAATAGAAGGAGTGGCTGATCCCTTTCCGAAACAAAAATCACCCCTGCCTCTCCCTCCCCAAGGCTGGAAGTTTTACAAGCTATAGCATACATCGAAACCCAAAGCCTAAAGCCATCAACAAAACAGTTAAGTCTTGCTAGCTTCCAATGCTAAACCTGACTTCCTTTCATTGGATCAAAGCACCCTAGACAGCCCAGAATGAAGGCAATATGGTAAAGAATTCAAGAGCAAAGGTTTATAATTTACACAGTTCTGAAGTATATCCTCTGCCTATGCTATGGTAATTTGCATAAGTCTCAATCTTAATGCTCTTCATCTGTAGAATGGGTTTAATAATAGTTTCCATTTCTTAAAGTTGCTGGGAAGATGGAGATAATACATATTAATATAAAGCACCGAGCTCAGTGGTTAACAGGTAGTGAGTGTTCAATAAATGCTAGCAATGAGTAAAAGGGGGCATATAAAATTATTAGCAGTAAGTATCAACATAGCTACGCTGCACAGAATCATGTACCAAGTTGCAAAGTCTTTATATTTAGGTTAATTCTTTCTGTGCGAGGATTCCAAACCACTTAGCCAACACAACGTCTCACATTTCACTTAGAAGAGAAAGTGATGCACACGATATTAGGTTCTTTTTCCACAATGGCCAAGCAAAGGTGTAGTGAGACTATAATCATAAAATCAAAGCCAGCAGGTACTCGTCGACCTTCTACAATGCTCCAATCACTGAGGTAGGTGATAGGTAAAAGGAATATCAGTTACTGCCTTTGTCCTCAAGCAGCAAAAGAAATGGTTGGAGAGAACATTAAATAGAAACTGACAACAGAGGTGTGTTGCCATTTGTTTCCCTACTGTCCATGTAAGTGACACATATGCAAAGGTAATCTCTCTTGTTACTCGCAGTGGTTAGCGATGGGCAGAGAGAGGGGCTCACACCTGTCAGTACTGCTTTTGGAATACAGCTGGGATCCAATCGCTTCTGGCTTTCTCTGCCATTACTTCCCTACTCCAGCAGTTGTCAGCCAGGGCACATTTGACAATGTCTGGAGACAGTTTTGATTGTCACAGCTTGCATGGGGGAGAGGTGCTACTGACATCTAGTGGGTCAAGGCCAGGGATGCTGCCAAACATTTGACGATGCATAGAGCAACTCCCCACCCCACCAGCAAAAAAGGGTCTGGATCACAATGTCCATAGCGCTGAGGCTGGAAACCTCACAGCCCTCAGCTTTACCCTTGTGCCCTGTGACAGGCGAAATCATGGTATCCAAAGATGTCTACGTCCGAATGCACAGAACCTGTGAATGTTAGTTTATGTGACAAAAGGGACTTCACTGATGTTAGAAAATTAAGGATCTTGAGATAGATTATCCTGGATTTTCCAGGTAGCCAAAATGAGAAGGACCCAAAGGGGCTTTATGAGAGGGACGTGGGAGAATCGGGATCAGGGAAGGTGATATGACGGCAGAACCAGAGGTCACCAGGATGCAGTTTCCTGCTTGAAGATGGAAGGGAGCCCTGAGAGGAGGAATGCAGGTGGCTTTGGAAGCTGGAAAAAGAGTCTCCTCTGGAGCCTCCCAAAGGAATGTGGGCCTGCTGACACATCCATTTTAGCCCAGTGAAACTGGTTTCCAACTTCTGGCTTCCAAAAGGAAAGATAATGAATTTATGTTGTCTTATGCCACTACGTTTGTGATAATGTGTTATGTCAGCAATCCAAAATGAATAACCTTTAAAAATATGTCAGATGAGGTTATTCTGCTCAGAACTCTCTGATAAATTCCCATTGTTCTTAGAAGTAAAAAGTCCCTACCCCAGCTATAAGACCTGCAATGATCTGACCCTTGCCATTTCTTTTGACTCAATTTCTTTTTTCTTAAAAAAAAAAAAAAAAATTAATGGAAAATTTCAAACATATCCCAAAATAGATCCAATTGAATAATACGTCTTCATTTACTATCAGCCCATTCTAGTGTTTATCAACCCAGGACAATCTTGCTTCCTCTAAACCTCCAACCATTGAACCATTGTTCCCACCATAATTATTTTAAAGCAAATCCCTGACTTCATATCCTCTTATTCATAAATATTTTAGTATGTATTTCCAAAAGAAAAGAACTATCCTTATTTGTTTGTTCATTTATGTTGAGAAACAACCAGTACTATTTATCTGGATGTCTGTGCCATGGTGGGTACCAACTACAGTTTCTGCTCTGTGGGGCCAAAATCGAAACAGGATACAAACAAACATCCCCCAAATCCCCCAAAAAGCAGCGAGAAGGAATGTAAGAAAGTCTCACAGAACATCCTGATCCAGACAGGGGTGGTGAAGGCAGCACTCTTGTCTTTAATGCACATCCAATCTCCTCCTTATTTGAAACATAAGCATTCTCACATCCAAATAATAACAATTACAGTCATCCCTAATGTCATAAAATATTCAAAGTTCAAGTTTCCAGTCACTCCCAGATTTGACTCAGTTTCCTCTCCTCTCTCCTTCATTCACTGTTCTCAGCCTTACTGGCATCCTTGGTGTTTCCTGGCTTTTTAGGTGAAGACTCACCTCAGGGCCCTTGTACTCGCTGTCACACAGCCTGGAAACCCACCCCTTAGTTGGTCACACGATACTGCACAAACATTGCCACTGCCACTGTGGCAGAGAGGAAAGGCAAGATGGCAAATTCCCAAAGAGACTGTGTATGCCCTGAGGAAGTCCCCCTCCACGCCCCAATAAGCAGCAGCTCTTTCTCGCCATCCATTGCAGCCTCTGACAATTGCACCCAATCCGTGGCAAAGCGTCTTGGTGTTCCATAATATGTTTTTGCTGATTGATTGATTGGTTGTTCCTCCCAGGACTGAGCTCTAAACTACCTTCGTCTGATAAATTATTCCATAGCTGAGTTTTATTTTCCCTTCCAGGAACCATAGCTGCAAGGTACTGCATGCACACGTCTTATGTCTCATGCTACACTACGTGATGTATACACATTTACTCCTCATAGGCACCTGTGCCATAGAAACCACTGCACATCCCCACTTGACAGCTTAGGAGACTGAGGCTGTGGTGGGCAGAATTCTAAAATGATTCCCGGCTCACGTGCTTCCTGCCCCCGATACACACTACACACACCTTTGCCTAGTTATTTTACAAACACTAATCCAGGCATTGCTGGGAAGGAGTTTTTCAGATGTACTGAGACCCCAAATCAGATCACTGTAAAATAGGGAGATAATCCAGTGGGGGCCTAACCTAGTCATATGAGCCCATCAAATCTGGGTCTAGATGTCAGAGACAAGGGAAAGTCAGAGACTTGATGTGTTGGGATGTGATACTGGAGTTTCGCTGTCTCTGGCTTTGAAGACTGGGGACTGTAGAAGATGTCTACATTGAATAGACAATATTCATGTGTCTTGACTTTTGTTTTATTTTTTTGAGATGAAGTCTCGCTCTGTCTCCCAGGCTGGAGTACAGTGGCACAATCGAGGCTCACTGCAACTTCCACCTCCCAGGCTCAAGCAATTCTCTTGCCTCTGCTTCCCAAGTAGCTGGGATTACAGGCGTGTGCCACCATGCCTGGCTGATTTTCTGTATTTTCAGTAGAGACAGGGTTTCACCATGTTGGCCAGGCTAGTCTCGAACTCCTGACCTCAAGCAATCCACCCGCTTCGGCCTCCCAAAGTGCTGAGATTACAGGAATGAGCCACTGCACCCAGCCATGTGTCTTGATTTTAGTTCTAAATACACTTGTAATAAATATACTTCTACAAACTAACATTGAATGAACGTTGGCTCTATGTCAGGCTCTGCAATGATGGCTTTGTACAGAACCCTTTACTTAAGGCATTTACTTGGGAAAACAGCAACACTCAGATGGGTGCTGGGGCCTGCCTAACATCACACAGTAGGCATCAGAGGTGGGATTCCAACAGTGATCTGATGAAGTGTGTGCTTTAGTCGGGGCACCTTATTATTTCTTGTGAGTTTCAGCAGTGAAGGGATTAGGATTAGGACAGAGATGGCTCTCTGATCCTTATTTTCTGGTGTCATTAATATTCTCAAAATATTAGATATATTTCAAAACTAGCCACCAATATGTTTAAGTTCAAGCCTTAACAAGCCTAAGGACATGGTATGGCATTGATTATCAAAGCTGAATCCCAAGTTGGAATAAGCCAGCTCCGGCTCAGCCTCTAATTGTTTAACTCAGGACAAGTCTTGGAGGTCCTCTGGGTTTAGTTATTTCAAAGGTAAAGTAAGATATTTGAAAGGGATAATTTCCAATATGCTTTGCAGTTTTGAAATAGTAAAAAAAAAAAAAAAAATCAAGAAGGTAAAAGCTTATAAGTTCACTTACATCTTTCATTTTAAGCAAAATTTCCCATTTGACTTGGCTCAGGAATCAGAGTGTTGAGATTTGACTTGTGGCTCCTTTACTTATCAGCTATGTGACCTCCATTTCAATTTCATTACTCCTCAATTTCCCTATCTGCAAAATGGGATTAAGACTTATACCTACTTCCTAGGGTGTTTGGAGGATCCAGTGTAATAACGTGTATCAAACACTAAAAGAGCTTCCAGAGGTACTCAGTTCACGTGGCACATGGGCCATCTCTTCCCCACTCTAACCTCAGAAAATGAAGGCAAGTTCTTGTGCTTCACATACAAAAATCCTGTAATGACCTGACCGACGGCTGATTCTGAGCTGGGCTCCAGAGACACTGGATGGGCTTCCCAGGATGCCAGAGCCCTGAAATTACAGGTAACGCTGGTGTGTATGCCGAGTGAGCAGGTGTTAGCTTTTACCAAATTCTCAATGGATCCCCATCACAGATATTTCCTGCTCTAGAAGACTCCTATTTTTTTTCTAATGTTAACTTTCATATCCTTTGGACATTTTCAGGGGAACGAATTGGATTCTGGAAAACAAGATCATCTTTACCGAACCATGGAAGAATTCTTGGCCAAAGAGAAACCTGATTGCCTGTCGGGTCACCTTCTGGCTAAAATGCCCATCCTTACTTACTTCACAGCAGACGGGCTGAATTTTACTGTTACCTGGGTCTGCTTGTTGTTTTTCCTTTGAGCTGAGCCGGAAAATGTCCTCCCTTGGTGCTGGAGAAAACCATGTACGCTCCAAGGAACAGCCAATTAAAGGTCAGAAATTCAAATGTTTGTCTGTTCCGGCCCAGTATAAACGGGTGGCTGTCAGGTAGAGGCAGCCATGCCTGCAAGAGCATTTTGCAGAAATGGGAGACTTGGTTCCTCCATTTGAACTTGGTAACATTTAAATATCAAAAACTTTGTTTTCTAATGAGGAATGTATTGAAGGGGGAGAAATAAATTATATGCTTGATGGCGACTGAAGGTTGGGAAAATTAGGGCCATTTCCCACAGTGTGAATATGGTGATTTCAGTTTGCAAGAGTAAATTAAACCTTTGGGAGGATTTGTCTTCCATTAAATTGAACAGCTAAATAGACACAGAAGATGTTAATGTCACCACCAGGAAACCCCAAAGGTTACAAATAAAAAGAAAACATAGTTTCGTTAAAAGTCTTCTCCTTTGCACGCACCTACCTAAGAAATGCAAAACCCAAATGCAAATTCTCAAATGCACGATGAGAATCAAAATTTTTTTAAAAATTAAAAGATCATAATTCCATTGCTATACCATATGTTATTAATGTCTGTCAACACTGTTTAGCCAGCAACTGCTGACAGTTCCATATTTGCTATCTAAATACATCATAAATAAATCAGTAATGAACCGCTTTGGTAAACCTTCCTTGCTGATTGGAAATACAGATGGAGTAAACAAACTGCTAAAAGTATATACAACTGTTTAATGTCAAAGACAAAGTCACACTGTTATTTGACAAAATGAAAACGAGGATGGGGCTGACGGGAGGAAAAATTACCGATTACGGAGAGAGAAGGTAGGAAGGAGGAATGCAACTTCTGTGTTTAGACACACACGGCTCAAAATTTTCTGTGTAAAAAGAAGAGTCTCAGGGGAAATTGGACATAGGGAAGCTGAGGCTATACTGCGTATTCCTGGCTTCCAGCCAGTGGATTAATGTGTGTGCATCTGCACAGTTTATTTAAATTTGCCACCATGGCAAAACTGGCAAATATGCCTTGCCAAATACAGGTCTGTGAACACTGGCACCATTCGGAGTTGAATACCTTAGAAATGCCTGGAATTCTAGGCAGGATTCTAACCAGAAAACACTGACCCACACGTTTTGTGAATAAGATCATATATATTTTTTTGTCTGCCTGTTTTTAAAAGGTGGGTAATTCACCATTCTAAATGCTTCCGACCAGACATCATGAAACAAGGTATCATAGTAATGGGCTAGGTTCAGACAGAGAGAGCAGGACTATTTTAATTTAATTACATTTTCTTTTTCTTTCCAGGGTCCTTCCTATAATTCCGGGTTCCTTCAAGTAAGAGGTCGGGGTGAGTTGACCGCAATCAGGCCTCCTAGCTATATATCGGAGGTGCCATGCTGATTAAGAACTTCACTAGGTGGCGTATTCTAATTTGTTGAAAGCATTTTTTTTTTTTCTTTTTTTTTAAGCAGGAGACTCTTGGTGCTTCCAGGATGTTGTCCCTTGGCCTGAAAAAGATTTGCAGAAATGTACAATTATTCTAGGGACAGACAATATTGAGAAGGGAGAATTCCTCTTGCTCACTGAGAGGGAAAGGACTCTCAAAGTTGTCTATTAGTCCCATGAGCTGGACAACTTGCTTCCTTATTGTCAGTGCCTAGAAAATTCTTTTGATCAGAGGCATAACGAAATCCATGTGGCATAAACAGAAGACGTCGTATCGATGGAATTCAAATGGCAGTCAGTAGCTGACTTCACAACAGAGACCCGACAGAAGCCCTTTCTGTGATAGGCTGCGACACAGAAGCCGAGGCTGGCCCCCTTGTTATGCCTTCCCGACGAGCCATCCACGCTGCTCTCAGCACAAAAAAATAGAATACATCATTCTGAATGGGCACATTAATCTGCAGGCTCTCCGTTTCTAAGTCACCTGTAGTTAGGTCTGCAGACACTGTGTATACCACATAAATCTGATTTCTGAGCAGGAGGGAGGGCAGAAGAGAGAAGGGCTTCTCCGTGAAATACTAGTTCGGCAACAGTTTACCTGCCTTCCAAGGCTGTTAGGAGGATTCATGGCTCTGGGTCATTTAAAGTTTGAAAAGATTCTTGTGCTTTTTCCAAGAAAGATAAAATCCTAAGACTAGCTATTTTGTATGCTGGAAAGTGAGAATGGTGGGTAAAGAGGGGACCCATCAGGGTCACTGTCCTAGTAAACTGAGATGCCTTAACCCTTGAAGACTAAATAAGTGCTAGTTTTCGGAAAAATGAAGACCACAGGCACATTTGTGACCTGTGTCTGAAAACATCCAAGTCCTGAACCCCTCAAGCACCATCTGAGGAGGAGTTCTTATGAAAACACAGCTTGGATGATGAACATTCATATTTTACAAACTTTCACTTTATTTACCTGTATATCCTTCACCAATATAGTTATTGTTTTCATCAGCTTACCATGGGAAAACAGAGCTATGCCTAATTCAGGAATCAAATCGCTTTCAACCAACTGCAAACTCTGAACGAACAGATCCCAATCATTTTTTTTTTAAATTAATGACCCGCCATTACTAGTTGCAGACTTCTGGTAGGTGAGCACCCCCATTCATTCAATGCCAGTTGCCTGGATTTTGCTTCTACCAGGTGTTCCATGTCTCAAAGTCTTGATCCTGCATGACTGGAACCAGCCAGAAGTGGAGATCTGGCTCTGCAAAAAGTCCTGCTCCTCTAGAGGCCTGCAAGTTTCAGTCTTCAGCCTCACCCCTTGCCACCAATCCCCACCTTCTCGAAGGTGACAAAGGGGCAGAGAGTCACAGAGTGATAGAGACATGAAAAAAAGTGTGGGAGGAGGAGAGGACTGTTAATTTACAAAGCCTGAAATAGCAGCTGCTAATGGGTCTTTGCACTCATTCTATAATCTTTGCAAGGTCACAATCAGAACTAGCCTGTGATTGATTCCAAAGTGAAACTCAGCACTTCACATCCATAATGGACATTTCAAAACAGAATAGAGCTGGTTCAGGAATCTGTGTGTTTCTCAAGTCACCGGGAGTGAGTTTCTCTTCCTGCCTGGGCTGGGTGGAGCTGGCCCAGGCCTTACCCAGGCCTTAATAATGATCGCATTAGGTGAAGTAATTAATGCCACTGACTTAATGAGTCCCTATCAATTGCCCAAGCCCCCTCAACTGCCATATTACAAAGTTTCCTTCTTGGAGAGTGACCCTGAAACATACCCCTAAAGGGTTAAGGGGAATGAGTGACAACCCTTCGGCATGATTTACAACGTGGAGCCCTGTAGTGAAACCAGGACTTGATGGATGATGCTGAAAGTCGGAGACTAACCATAAATCATGTCTTTGAATCACTGACAAAGATAAAGGAGAGAAAGAAAACGCAGTGGCATTGACATTCACTCTCCCAATAATGTACATTGACTAGTTACAATGTGGAGCCTTAATTTAAAAAAGCCAACTCGAGGTATTCACCTCAGTGGGGAGATCCTACCTCTTGGGAGGCTGCTCTTTGAGATTACAAATCAGGGCTTGAGCCTCTTTCAAGAAGGTCATTACCACTGGCAGAAGACATTCTATGTAAGCAATAGCAGGCTCCCAACAAAACAAAAGACACATATCAACAAAACAAAAACAGAAGAGTTTGGGGAACTGGTCAAGAATCCTGCCATTGTGCTCATGGAAGGCCATCACTAGAGATGGTGGACATCAAAAGGGAATCAGTGAACTACCATCCAACAGACTGTGTTTTCCATCAGGAAAGCACTCAAATCAGATAAATGAATCATCAGAGGTGGTCAAAAGACACACATAGGTCAAGCAATACAATTGGTGCTCCAAAGTCTGAGCACTGGGTAGGAGGGAGATGAGAATCTCCTCATTGTCCACTTTGTCTTTTACATGAAATGCTAGAGAAACTGACTCCTCTTCCTCAGGTTCAAGGTTCCTCCCTCTTACTGTCAACTCCCTCAGGTTCAAGGTTCCTCTCTCTTATTGTCAACTCAACATGGGTTTCCTCTTAGCTCAAGAAGAGACCTGCTTTCCTACAGTGGATGGCAGTGGCGATCTCTGATGTGCTTTTTCTATTATTCAACAGATATACACTGAGCACCCGCCAGGCTATAGACCATTCCTGTCGTATGAGCACTGAAAAGAAAGGGTGGGTGCCTGTATGAATTCAACCCATTGAAAAATAGTTATTTGACATCAGCTGTGTTCTAGGCACCTTCTTGGTTAGATTTGGGGAACAGTGATGAACGAGACAGATCTGGTTCCAGTCATCAATTACATTATAGTGTCACAGGGAGACAACATACAAAAGAGAGAACAAATAGGATGAATGTTACAAAAGTGGGTGTGTGCGGGGGCAAAGGCAGTGCGTAATGGGTTGATGACAGCAGCCACTGCCTGGGTGCAGAGCCCCTAAGGACACATGCTCTTGACTTAACAGGACTGCGAACGGCAATGTGTCTGGAGCAGTTGTCAGCCCTGGAGAAGGGAACAAGACAAAGAGGGTAGGAAACAGAAGACTGGAAACATTTTCTTATTTTTCTCTGAATCTCTAGGAGTTGATATGAGATCCTTTTCTGAATACAGGAAACCAGAGGAGGTGTTTTTTCTTTTTTTTCTTTTTTTTTGAACATATTTTTAAAATCCTTTGCCCCAAGGAGGAACTTTCTTCATGGTTCTATAGAGACAACACAGGTAGGTGGTTACCGTACTCTGTTTTGGGGTCTTCCACACCAGCCTATGGACAAGTAGAGTGGATAAGAGCTCTCCGCACGTCCCCACTGTGGTGTTTACTTGCTGGCGCAGCCGCTCTGCCCGCAGGCAAAGATGATAGAAGATTCCTACTTTGAACTCAATGACACCTTAGCATCCCTGGTTACAGATCCTATCTCAACCTGAGGAATCTTTTATTCCAGCCCTGAGAAAAATCATCTTTCTCAGCAGGATCCAGCCAAAACAATGAAAAGTTTGGAAAAATTGCCCAACGATGAAAATCAGGAGCTGTGAGCTCAAGTTGTAGGAGAAAGACCCAGGCTTTCTTCAGATTCCAGCATTGCCAATGGGAAGCCAGAGATCTCGGGATAAACCACTTCACCTTGTGTATTTTCCTTTACTCATCTTCTGTCAGGAGACACCCAGGAGAGCCCTTCTGTCCTGGTCTTTACATTCTGCCCTGTCCCCTTCTCTGGGCAGCCAATTCAGAGACTAGTTGTTGCGTTTTGTTTTTTGTTTTTTTTAGACACCAAATTGTCCTTGTTTTTGTGTTCACCTTAAAATTAGAAAGATCTCATTGGTTTTCCAGCTCCCAAATGCTCACAAGGGATTCACCACCTTACCTCTTTTTCCCTTTCTTTTTTATTCTACATTTACTAAGCTTTTGCTCTGTGCCAGGCCCTGTGTTAGAAACTGACAATGTAATACACAAAGGAGGTTGTCCCTGTCCTTTGAAGCCTTCTTGTCTGACATACACAAGCAATGTAGCAATGTTTTTTTTTTTGGCCAGAGAAGGGTTAGAACAGCGTGGATCTCAAAATTGTCCATTATGTTGCTCTGGCACTTGCATCTTGCTGATGTCTGTTTAACAGGTACAATGAAAAATCAGCCTCTTGTGCTTATTAGCTGTGTGACTTTCTGCAAGTTGATCAACCACTCTGAGCCTCCGTTTCTCTGTTCATAAAACCAGGTTAATAATATTATCTCCTTGAAAGATTGTTTTGCACATACTTTAAGCACTGAATGTTATAAAATGTTCACTGCTATTTTTAAAATGTAATTTGATTTTTCTAACCCCATGCATTTTGAGTTAACTAGACTGGAACCAAAGCAAAATAAAGAGAGACAATCCCAGCACTCTCCTCCAAAAAAGACAAAGAAAGAATAAATGAAAAGAAAGAAGGAAGACTCATCAATGTAGAAACAATCACACGTGTGTGTATGCCTGCTGGCATGTATGTATATTTGTCTTTAACATATGTCATCTCTTTGTGTCTGTGTCAGACTTCCTTACAGTACTTTCTGTTCGGTACTTGACAGGTCCTAATATTCAATCAGTGCTGGAGAACAAGTGATAAGACAAAAGGAAAGAAGGGTTCCAAAGTGAAGATGTGTAGTTTAACTCTATTGTTTTTGAGACAGAGTCTGGCTCTGTCACCCAGTGGAGAGCAGTGGCGCAATCTCAGCTCACTGCAGCCCCCGCCTCCTGGGTTCAAATGATTCTCCCACTTCAGCCTCCCAAGTGGCTGAGACTACAGCCACATGCCACCACGCCCAGCTAATTTGTGTAATTTTAGTAGAGACAGAGTTTCACCATGTTGCTCAGGTGGGTTTCAAACTCCTGGTCTCAAGTGATCCACCCGCCTCGGCCTCTCAAAGTGCTGAGATTACAAGCGTGAGCCACCACACCTGACCAGTAGCTTAACTTTTCATAACATTTCATGAATCTTACATAATGGATATTCATGGAATGGAGTGGAAAGAAACATTACTTAATTGAGGCTGGCCATGAAAACTCACAAAACCCTATATTCACTATAAAATGCATAGTTATGAATAATATATTTAACTGCATAAGTAATATACATTACATGTACAATGCAATATGTAATAATGTGTTTGATTTGTACATATATATGCACATGTGTATGTATACGTGTGTGTATTTTGATAATACATAACAAATCCAGAGCGGCCAAGAAGCTATGAGGCACACAGCAAGGACGTTTTGGGAAATGACTGGCAACGTAACTAATTTTCTGTGCTTCCTGAACCATCAGGAAGGTCAACCTTTTTTGTTTTCTTTAGCATTCATTAGCAGAAGCAAATAGTGATATTTAACCATTCATGATTCATCATATCATTTAACAAAAAAAATGTACCCAAGGACCCCTGCTACACCCATGGAAGCATCCCAGTCTTTGTCCTTGGAGGCTCAGTAGAAATTCTGCCCTTGCTAGGGTGATGCCCACTTTTTGTTTTATAGATGCAGGAGAGTTAGGGAAAGTCTAGGGCTTATCACTGGAAGAAATGTGGGTTTGAAATCCGGTGTTCAGCTACCTCGAAGCTTTTATGTTGGTTTTGAACTTCACATACATTAAAACTGCATCATCTATCAATCTTACAGTTACATGTCACTTATGAAAATCTACTGAGTATTGTTTTCATCTTGCCTTACAACAAGCTGCGAAGCCTCATGAATACCGAATAGTGCTGGAAATACAGCACATCTTTTATTTTTAAAGGTCTCGACAGTTTGGAATGGCAGGATTTCTTTGTTGCAAACGGCACCTCCGCACACTGATTGGGGCTTTCTTCTCCATTTTCCATTCTGCCCAGGAACAAGAGGCACCCTCACCCTGCATCATTAGTACCGCTAGCGTGGTGGCACTGCTGCTGCTGGCACTTCCTGTCTTTGAACCCCCTTGGTGTAAGTCATTAATGGGGACTGTGTGGTTCAAGTGGGACATTATTATTCAGATATTGGACAACCTACTTAGCCATTTTGCCAGCTTGCCTGGTTATTTATCCTCATCCTTATTTTAATTTAATGAGAGAGAGAGAGAGAGACCTAAACACACAGAAACACAGATAGCAATACGCAAAAAGAAACAGAGGCATGCATATACACACACACACACACACACACACACACACATTTGAGACAGGGTCTTGCTTTGTCACTCAGGCTGGAGTACAGTGGCACAATCATGGCTCATTGCAACCTCCACCTGCCCTGGCTCAGGTGATCCTCCTGAGTAGCTGGGATTACAAGCATGTGCCATCATGTTCAGCTAATTTTTGTATTTTTTTGTAGAGATGAGGTTTCACCATGTTGCTCAGGCTGGTCACGAACTTCCAAGCTCAAGCAATCTGCCTGCCTTGGCCTCCCAAAGTGCTGGGATTACAGGCATGAGCCATTGTGTCCGGCCCAGACATTGAAGAATTAATCAAGCAGGGATAAGTGCATTTTATTGTACTTTCCTTTCTATCATTCATTTATTCTATAAATATTTCCTGAGCAGTTGCTTTACATTGCATACCAAGGATACAGAGCTGAAGAAGAGAGATAGCATCTCTGCTCACGTGACTCTTACACTCTTGATGTGGGAAGGGACGATGAGGATGAGGATACTAATATATGGTCTGAATATGGTGCTTATAATGTGCCAGGCATTGTTCCAAACACTTTATGAATTTGTTCTAAGCATTCTACCAATAACCATGTAGCTAATTCTTATAACAACCATGTGAGGTGCCATTATTAGCGTTTCTACGGAGTATTTTCTCTGAAAACAAGCAAACAGAAAAATCAGGTGATCTGATACCACCGAGTCCGTATTTCTTGCATGGAGCTGACCACAGCTTCCCTTTCAGTTTAAATGTGTGCCCTGGAGTTCACCATTGTCTGCACCACTTTATGGTCTGACCTCCATTCGATTCATGTCATCTACCTGCATTTTGCAGCTATTTGTGTATTCTGGTTTAATAGAACAGGCCTTCCAAGGTGTGGGTTTCTTTGCTCTGGAAAGTTCATGAAAAAGGATGGAGATCTTTTTCCCTAGAACTCTGCTAGGTTCTGAATTTAGAATATCAGGGGGAAGTTTTTATCCTTACATTTGTACACCTTGTCATAATTCCAAACATGTACAGTAAATAAATGATATGCAAATCCTTGTGTGACCTATTAAAAATGGCATGAGGAGAGAATCCGCTACTTCTAAGCTGTGTGCTTTTGAGCAAAGAATGTTAGCTCTTTCCAATCTCATCTCTGTCATCTGAAAAATGGGGATAATCATATTTCCTTATAGACAAGTTATAAGGATTAAATGCACTAATGTATATATCTATGCCTGGTATACAGTAGGCATATAATTTAAAAATATTGATACATATAAGTGCTTGCTAATCAGGTTCTTATATATGTGAGAACCTTATATATACAGGCAATCTACGTTCTTATAACTTAGGCAACTGGCTCATAAGTATACTGAATTTATGAGAGTATGAATGTTTATTAATATGTATTTATATGTATGTGTGTGTGTATGATGGAACTAGACATATATATTTAATTATATACCTATTTGGACCTATTTCTTCTATGGACTAGCACCAAATCCTAACAAGGCTTAAGGACATTTATTCTGTTTCATAGCCCTTATGTATTCTACAGACCCTCTCCATTCCTTAGCAAGTGCATTTCATTAATTTAGAAAGATGCTGTTGAGAAAGTATGGACTCATCACCAAAAAGCTTCTCTGTCCTAGAGAAACAAAGTGAAGAGCAGACTCCAGGAAACAAGCTTGCTTAGCATTGCCTTGTATCTCTAGTCCAGCGTAGATTTTACACTGAACATTGAAAACTTGGTGAACTTTTCTGAAAATAGCTTGATCGGCTCCCAGTTAGGAGCAGATTCATGTCAGCACTTCTTCGAAAGTCCCCCCGAGTGTAGAGCTGGGGGAACGGGCATGTTGTGCCATTTATGTAATGATACATGGCTGGCCCTCCCCTCCCCCTTAAAGAAGGCAGAGAGAAATGATAGTCATTGGCGCCATGCAAAGTCGCATTGGAATTGTGGGAGCATTTTGGTTTTCATGAATTTTGAGAAGGGAACTACAAAACTACGCTATTTGTCCTGACAAACTGCCTGTTCTGATGAATTAAGTGTCATGATTGTAACCCACGAATACCTTCAGGTACAGGAACAGAAAGTGTTCCAGACTTGCTTCGTGCCACATTTCCGAGGGTTCTAATGATATATGGAGAGGGCAAGCCACGTTACCAGGAGGCGGGGGGTCTAAGGGTAGCAGGAGCTGCCTGAGCCATGGTTTTGGAGATGGGAGGGATGCATATGTTAGCGACAGCCACACTTTACTGATTTCCCATTTTCCCTGGTGAGAGCACCACCCTTTCCCCTCAGATCACTTTTTCTCAGAAATGCTCCGTCTGAATAAAATTATTATCTCAAGCACATATTTTTTTTTTCTTTCTCATCAGCATTTCCTGTCCTCTCACCTTAAAAAAACAGCACTGAGAACTTTCAACCAAATGCAGCCATGTGGAGCTTGAGTTGTTTCAGATTTACACAGGCCCTCTGCTAACATCCTGTCGGGTGCTAAAATCCCACAGCTGTTCTGCTAGGACCACCCGGCTAGCCACGGACCACATCTGAGAAAATGATACTGCTCGCTTCCAGAACTCCTCACACAGTTATTCTTGGATAAAAGGTAAAGCAAATAGCAAGGCAACTGCTCACTGCTGCAGAAACAAAGACCATCTAGTCATTTATCAAAGCTCGAGACACCGGTTTGCTTTAAACACAGACACCTCTCCCATTACAGCTTTAAACGATAACACGATATTATATCAGAAATGACAAATGGCACTGGGGGGGCCTCACCTATACACAATCGATACCTGCTCAGAAGTAAGAACCATCTTGAACGCATCGACAGAAGGAACAGGAATTCTCATAATACTGCAATGTTTTCTTGGTGGTGTTGGAACCAGAGGCCAACAATATTCATTTGGGCGTGACATTTTTTCACCAGCGATGTGTAGCCCCCGGACGTGTGGCGAGTGTCATATCATTATCACTGTCCTGTATCTATGCTATATTGGATTCTAAAAGGCCCAGGCCAAGGAAATTGATTAGGTTGCTCCCTCCACAGCTTAAAACCCATTTTGGCCATATACACACAAAAAAAGGGGCTCCTCGGACTACCAGGCTCCATGAAAAATGGTAGAAGTGTAATTAAGGAGATTATGCCCTAGGGGTTTCTTTTGATCTGGCCCATATATATATATATATATATATATATATATATATATATATGTATATATATACACACACACACATATGTACACACACATATACACACACATATACACACACACACATATATATACACACATATATACACACACACACGTATATATTATATATATATATTTTTAAGAAAAACCCTAGTGTCCCTGCCCACACACGGCCCCCAAGAGGGGACAGGCTTTCATGTTTAGATTGCAAAGAAGTAACTCTCCCCAAAGTGATTGATGAGGGGAGATTGTTAATACGGCTGCTGCCTCCCTCCCCCGCGTGGTTGTATTTAGGTGGATGCCAGACAGAGAATGACTTGGAAATGGGATAAAAGACTCAAAGCAAAGGCGGGTGGCAGAGAGGAAAGGTGCTGTGATGAATGTCTGCAGGCAGGTGAAAAGAAACCATCTTCAATAATGGTGGTACCTCGGTTTGACATGCTGCCCTGAAAACAATACAGGTGGTGAGGATGGCAACCTGAGACCACTCAGAAAAAGTGAGATGGATGTGAGCACATATAGAGTTTTCTTCCTTGAGCTGACTGCTTGACCTCAAACCCTCAAACTATTACTTGCAGTATTTTATCAAAGACACAGACTTGCAAAGGTTCAAGCCTACGGTTTCTGATTCAGTACGTTTGCAGTGGGTTTTTGAAAGTTGTTATTATAGAAAATTCTTCAGGCAATTCTGAGTTTCAGCCAGGTTTGAACACCGATGGCTTAAACCACTGGTGAGCTGGTAAATGTTTAATACCCAGCTCTAAAAGAATGTCCTAAATTGAAGCATTTGATGATTTTAATGGTATAATTATTCCTGCTATGGCCAATTGCAAGGAGCCACTGAAGAAGATGGAAAGAGATGCAGGCAAACAGCAGCAGCTGGACAACACAAGCTGGCCCCACCCTCCACTAGCTTACATCAAAGGGAACTACGAGTCAAGTTAATAAGAGTATGTGATAGGAAGAGGTCAAATCAATGATAGTCATAGTGTGAAAGGAGAGACGTTGGAAGCATTTGCAGCAGAGCTGAGTAAAGTCCTCCTCATGTCAGTAAGAAACCCACCCAAGTGCCAGCCCCAAGGTGGCAGCATTCACGGTAACCCTCAACTTGGACTAATATTCACCTGAGTCCTAAAAGCCAAGATGAAGGAATCAAGTTAAGAGCCAATGAAATGATTATAGTCTGATGATAGATATGGAAAAAAATATCGTTTAAAAACTCAATTAAATTACGGATACAGGCAAGGGATTATTGATTAGTGTTCAAACCATTAAGAAAATGGTTGGAGGGGCAACTGAACATCCATTTAGCAAAAGAGTAGAGCCATAGAGATGACTTTCTAGCAGCAAGTGAGTAACTGTTGTACCTGTATAATGGAGCAACCCAGCAGCCATCATCTTTTTTTTTCTTCTTTTTTTGAGATGGAGTCTCCCACCGTAGCCCAGGCTGGAGTGCGGTGGCGTGATCTCGGCTCACTGCAACCTCTGCCTTCTGGGTCCCAGTTCAAGCAATTCTTCTGCCTCAGCCTCCTAAGGTTTCACCATGTTGGCCAGGCTGGTCTTGAACTCCTGACCTCATGATCTGCCTGCCTCAGCCTCCCAAAGTGCTGGGATCACAGGCATGAACCGCCTTGCCTGGCCACCATCATCTTAAGTCAGAGGCTATCACCAACTTTGGAGCAAACAGATTTTGTGTTTTCAGATGTATTGCAATAGAGCCTACATGTCTGATGTATTCTAGAAAAATAAATGTCCAATGTGAACCCATGAGGTTTTATGCATCACTTCTACGGGGATGGAGAAACAGGCTAAATGACAGCAAAAAGCTCCCAAATTCAGAGGAAAGACATTCTTCAAAACAATTGGCTCAATCTCTTCTATAATTCTGGGTCATAAAAAGAAGATTTTAAAAGATGTATAAACAAAACAACTGGATAAAACGTGTGTTCCTGAATTTGGGAACAGTCTGACCAATCCAGCTGAAAAGGACATTTATGGTGTAACTGGAAGAATATGATTATGGTCTGAATATTTAAGCCTGTAATCCCAGCACTTTGAAAGGCCAACATGGGCAGATCACTTGAGGCCAGGAGTTTGAGAGCAGCCATGGCCAACATGGTGAAATCCCATCTCTACTAAAAATATAAAAATTAATGAGGCATGGTGATGCAGTTATAATCCCAGCAACTCAGGAGGCTGAGGCATGAGAATCGTTTGAACTCGGGAGGCAGAGGATGCAGTGAGCCAAGACTGTGCCACTGCACTGCAGCCTGGGCAACAGAGTGAGACTCTGTCTCAAAAAATTATAAAATTAAAAAAAATTAAAAACAATAAAAATTATTAAAATGAAAAATAGAGATTGTTGACTGAAAACATCAGGTTATATAATAGCATGTTTATTATAATCTTGTGTTTAAATATACATATATGCACAGAGAATATTCTGGAAGTATGCACTGATGTTAGTAATGTGATCTTTGGGTGATGGATGTTTTTATTTTCTTATTTATGTTTGTTTCTATTTTCTAATGCCTTAAAATTCACATTTTGCTTCTGTCATTTTAAAAAAGACTATTTTTAAAAAGGAATAAAATGCTCAGAAAAACAAGTATTGATCTCCAAAAAACATTAACTCCAAGATATGTTGAAATTCAGAAAAAGTAAGTCAAATGCATTTATCTCAGTGGTTTTGTTCACCACTGCATTCCCAGAAACATGGTACAGAATATGCCACACGGTAGCTGCTTAGCAAATATTGCTGACTGAATCAAATCCAAAAACCATTTCAAATTCTATAAAGGACAACTGACCTTGGTGATTGGGAAGGGGTGAAGGAAAGGGAGAATGAGTGGAAAGATGATTTATTTGATGATGCTGTGTTGCAAAGCCACGGTCCCACAAGAGGCCACAAAGGGAGAAAAATGGCAGGATGAAGGCAAAATACAAGTTGAGATACATTCAGGAGGTGAAGCGACTGAGAGGGAACTGACTGTTGGCCTTGGCATTGCATGTCTTCTGGATAGCGTCGTGGGCAATGGTGCTGCCAGGCAGGACTCCCTTCATCTCTCTCAGGATAACACTCCTGAGGCCAATGGGGAGACTGGAGCCACCCACACCCCAAAAGCATCCAGAGAAGTGGATGCAATCTGCAGAGCAGCCTTGCTCTCACACCTGTGTTTCCTTCGAATGGTTGACCCATCCTGGCTACTCTCACGATGCTGCCTTGTGAAATTGAAAACTTAGAAAGACAATACTTTGTGTTGCCTAAAGATACAAGGCAGTGACAGTGGCTTTAATTTCAGGAAATCAGGTCCCTAGTAGGTCAGTCACTGATCAGCTGAATATCTTATCCTGCATTCCAGGAAACTGCTCAGAGCTGTGTGTGATCAGTTTTCCATGAGAAATGTGAGAGGAAGCTGAGTATATGTGTGTGTGTGGTTGCGTATGAAGGATCTGCTCACACTCAGCTGAGCCTTGAATCCTGCCAAGCAGAATCATCCCCCTGCAACATAAGGAAAACACTTTTTCAAGCCCCTGCCACAATCCCTGGCTATGTCCTGCTTTGACTTCCACCTGCTCTGCATCGGGGTCACTGTACATACCACAGGCAAAGGGAGTGGGCCAAGCTAATATGAATACTGACCCGAGCAGCATCTTCACTCAGGGATGCAGAGGATGGCCACGTTCAAATTCTTGGACTCCACACCCTTGTGCTTTTTCAATCAGTCTTGACTTCAAAGGGGCCCTTGCACATTGGGAGACCTGAAATATTCTCGAGGGAAACACATCTTGAGAGCTTTGCCCGTAATATCCTTTGAACTTTTTCACGTCAGCACAGGGTGGGAACGGTTGGGTTGGGAAAATGCCCTAATTTCACTGAAGTTTTGTCTCCCAGCCAGGGGAAGGGTCCTTTCTCAGCTGCCAGGGATCTAGTACACACTGTTCTTTGGTTAATGTTGAAAAATGAGTCTCAACCTCATTGCTTGCATGTCTTTTGCTCAGTACACCAAGTTCAAGGAGAGGCGGGGAGAACAGGCCACTTGTCCTGAGTGAAAGGGTTTGTAAAGTTCCATCTTAACAATCGTTAGATTTGTTCTGTCTAGCTGTCATTAGAACGCCACGAGGTAACTTCATTAAATATCAGTAAATAATGGTTTGTGTCTAAATTTGGGGTTATTAGAACATTGAACACACATAGGCTCTCTCCCTGTTCAAAGAGAGAGAGACACACACACACAGAGAATGAATTACAGAGGAAAAGATGAGAGACACTCATCTTTAAACCTTCTGGGAACAAAGTTCGGCACAAAACCTTCCTGGTAGTTGGCTGTTTTTTACTCTGAGCACGTTTATCAAAGGGAAAGAGAAGTTCAGATTACCAAAAGTTAGAGAGATTCTTTGGCAAAATGCACACCATTTTAATTAATCATTAGCAGTTGTTAAATAATTTGATCCTTTTACTTGATTTAATACCATTAAACAAGCATTTAGTTACTCATTTGTAACTATTTGTCTAATGTCACTTTAGACTGGAAATGCCATGAGGGCAAACCCCACCCACCTCATTACCTCTAGGCAGAGGTGGGTCATGACTGGATAATCCACTTTTGCATGGATCAAAGTACTTTGCCTATATTTGTTAAATGAATGAGCAAATGAATGAATGACTGAAGCTGCAAAATCATGCTGGAGCCATAATGAAGACTTACTAAATATCGGAGGGAGAGAGAGGGAATGAGGGAGGGAGGGAGGAAGGAGGGAAGGAAGGAGAGAAAAATGATAGAAAGAAAGAAGGAAGGAAGGAGTGAGACAAGACGGAAGGAGGGAGTGAGGAAGGGAAGAAGAAAGAAAGAAAAAGAAAGAATAAAGAAAAGGAAGGAAGAGAGCAAGGGAGGGAGGAAAGGAAAGGAAAGGAAAGGAAAGGAAAGGTAAGGAAAGGTAAGGAAAGGCGGTGAAGGGAAGGGGAGGGGAGGGGAGGGAGGGGAGGGGAGTGGAGGGAGGGGAGGGGAGAAGAAGGGGAGGAAGGGAAGGAAGGGAAGGAGGCAGCCCAGGCACTATATGTGGCACATAGTAGGTGTTTGATGGGGCAATATGAACTGATGCGTAATATCCTAAGATCATCAAGTAAAATGTCAGAGAATTGAGGCCCCCATATTGCTACCATCACTTCTTCACCTATTTCATTCATTTAATTTTTTTAAAACCATGTTTTGCTAAATTCAGTCCTTCTAGTCAGTCACACTGGCTGTCTGGGCACAGCTGTTAGTTTCTCTTTCTCTCTCTATTTTTTTTTTTTTGAGACAGTCTCGCTCTGTCTCCCAGGCTGGGTGCAGTGGCGCGATCTCAGTTCACTGCAAGCTCCGCCTCCCGGGTTCCCGCCATTCTCCTGCCTCAGTCTCCCCAGCAGCTGGGACTACAGGCGCCCGCCATCACGCCCAGCTAATTTTTTGTATTTTTAGTAGAGACGGGGTTTCACCGTGTTAGCCAGGATGGTCTCAATCTCCTGACCTCGTGATCCGCCAGCCTCGGCCTCCCAAAGTGCTGGGATTACAGGCGTGAGCCACCGCGCCCGGCCCACTGCTGTTAATTTCTACATAAAAGCGATGGCTCCTGCTCCTCACTCCTCAGAGGTCCTGATTTGTCAGGCGCTTTTCTTCTGTGTCTGTGGGCTCAGTCCATCTTTCCAGGCCTCTTTTTTTCTGTCCCATGTATTTGTTTTCAAGAGAGATGCTGAACTTCTATTTGTTTCCCTTGATCTGTCAGAAACAGAATCCATTTAGACTTTCTTCCAGTCTGTTGTTTGTGGAGTAAATATGTACACAGCAGCAATTACACCCCAGACGCTCTTCTTGGAGCTGGGGTACCTTCGTGAAAAAGGAGCAACATGGTCCTTTCCCTGCTGAGTCTATTGTCTTGTTGGGGAAACAGATAAGGAACAAATACACCCATGAAAAATATCATTTCAGAGAGTGACTGAAGCTACAGAATAGAAAAAAAGGGGTATAGAGAGGCGCTTCTTTATCTAGGGTGGCCAGGGAACGTTCTTCCAGGAGATGACAGTTAAGTTAGGAGAAACTTAAGTGGAAAAACACTGAGACAGCGAAGAGCTGGGGAAAGGAGGAACATGTGAAAAATAAAGGTGAGAAATGGTGGGTCACACTCAGTGGAAGGAGGGACCCGGAAATAAGGGAGTTGGCTGGGGTTTTAGCTAAGTCTGAAGTGCAACCATCAGAGGGTCTGGATAGGAGATTGTGGGATCTAATTTATGTTACTCTGCAAAATAAAAGCTCCAATTCCCACAAGCCGCATGTCTGACTCAGTAAGGCAGCTCCTTGTCCCTTTTTGCTTTTCAGTGTGAACAATTGATCTTTTCATTTTATTTTATAATTTTTTAAATTTAAAAATATATATTTAAGGGTACAAGTGCAGATTTCTTACACACATAGATTGTGTTTTGGTGACATCTGGGCTTTTAGTGTACCTATCACCCGAACAGTGTGCTCCTAATCAAATATATTTCAGCATTGTTAGGAGAAGGATGTGGGCAGTTGCGGCCCCTTCTACATGAATTTTAGAACTACAGAGTTCTCCAGGGTTGCTTTATTTATACTGAGCATGCAAGACTGAACCAAAATCAGGAACGGCTACCCTGGTGTGATCCCTGCATAAACCTCTATCTTACCCTGGACTTCAGCAAATTAATTTGTAAAACTGAAATGAAACCCAGTTGGCTGAGTGACCAAGCCATTTCTTGGTCTTCGGGTTTTTCTACTTCGGGTTGTTCCCTTTGAGTATTCTGCTTTAGACAAAGCAAACCGTCCCTCCAGGGAAAATGCCATCATTCTGGGAATTGGAACAAAGTCTGAATAGAGGAATAGATTCTACCCATATGCAAAAATGTAATGAAAGATGGATTTTGGTAATGTGCTCTTTCTGCTGATGTGCTAACGAGATACAGTGTACAATTCTATCAACATGCCCAGGAGAAGATCCAAAGCCCTCCCTTTCTCCCAATCTCTTTCTTTTATCATAGAATCTCTGAAGCTACTGAAGTAATTCATGAGGAAAGTACTCAATGCCACATGAACCTCCTCCAATCACTTCCAAAATGGTTCGACATTCTATAAATGACAGTTTATGTGCCTATAATATGCATCTGGTGAAATGCGTATTTTCCTTTCAGAAGGTGTTTCTATTACGGTTATTCTGAACATCATGTGATCTTACAGTTGCTAGGGTAACTCCATTTTTTTTAAAGGAGAACAACAGAGTAAATAAGCATGTAAATCGACTTTGGTGCTATGTAAATTCTAGTGAATCTGTTATCGTTACCTTGACGATAAAAAAGCTGGCATTTATCTTCTCTGGCCCCCAGCACGCTTTAGTTTGAACTTAAATTTTATAAAATACACGTGTGGATATGCCAAAGGCTCTGCAGATATTCATGAAGCAGTGCTGGTAAAGCGGTATGTTCAACAGGCAAGGCTGCCTGGACAATGACGGTGGGTCACAGAAGAACCAGGGGAGGGAGTAGATGGGAGACCAGATGTTCGGAGTCAAGAGGTAATACCTGTCAATTATGGGCCATCACTCAGTAAGCCCACTCAGGTGGCACCAGAGCTTCTGGGACAGCTGGAAACCTTGTCAACTGTCCAGGTAGTTTGTTCACCTGACGTCTTACCTATGACTTGTCTGGATCCTTTGGCGTCCCAGCACTGAAATCTGCAAAACTGCTTATGTATTTTCTGTAAGGTGAAAATTATGGATGCAGCACCTGTGATTAAGTCATGATGGCTAGAAGTAAAACTTGGTGAATATTTATAAATGTTTATTTAGATTTCTAAAATTTCTAAATATTTAGAATCTAAATCTAAATCTAAATATTATTTAGATTTCTAAAATTTCTAAAATATTTCTAAAATTTCTAAATGTGGAATGTTTCCACATTTCCCATACAAAGGTTTGATAATTTGTTCACCTAGTTTCCATTTTATAATTGAGGTTGGCAGTGGAGGCCAAGACTAGATGTGGTGTGGGTCAATTTGGAAGAATTACTTGGAAGAAAATGAGAAAGAGACACTCAAATGAAATCCCTTTTGAGGAAGGAGATATTCTTTTAATAAAAAAAATCAACATTTGTATCAATAAAGGTGGAGATCAGAAAATGTTTCCCTTTCAATGAGAAAGATTTGGACGGTGACGAAGATAAACTAAAAAGAAAACAGTTTGACCAACTGGCAAGGGTTTGACTCCTTTCCCCTTAAAAAAAATCACACTAAAAGTACAGCTTATGTTTCAAAAGAGTGGATGCTCTGAATTGCAATGCAAAGTGCTAACGAAAACTTAAGACCTTACATTATTACTTCAAAGAGTACATGCGACAGGAATTCCTGTAGAAGAAAATTAAAAAAGATATACCTTGAAAATCCAAATTTACAGCAAATTCTGCATCTATCATTTGGCGATGCTATGACTGGATGCTACGACTATTTGGAAGTATCAAAAATATTACAAAGGAAAATTAAGCTTCATTTTACTCTATCTTCTTATAAAGTGAGGACCACATCCCAGTGATGGCTATTTCCTTAATGAGACTATGGGATTTTATCAAACCCCATCAAACGTGATTGCATTTCCTTCACTCTGAAACCACCTTATTTTAATTTCTACATGAAACTGGGATGCAATTTGTGTGTTCATTTAATGTGCTAGGGTTCCTTCTCCACCTCTCACTCACTCCTCCCCAACAAAGCTTTTGCCAAATCTGCAGCATGTTTTACAATGGATAGAGTCTTAGGATGGAGGTAACTACAGTCAGGAGGAGTCAGGAGCTAAGATAAACAAAAGAACATGAAAACAGTGATGGTGATGCCTCCTGTGATTAGCTCTGTGGTCCCTTCCTCTTCTCAGAGTGACAGGCAGAAAAATCGACAGTTCATTCCAGATCCATCAGGGGCTGTGCTGCCTTTCTATAGAAATGATGAGTTTAGAGGGCAAGCTGCAAATGAGTGTCTGAGCACTCGCGGGAGGTGCCGAGTGTCATGGCAGGAGTTCGTGTGGCATCGCTGTCTGCTGCATCCAAGAGATCATGGGGCCCTTCCAGAAGAGGAACAGCAGGGTCACGCAGAAATGGAAGGTAAAAGAGGTTAATTTATGGAAATTATCCAGGTCATGCAACCAGTAGGACATATCAAGCAGATTTAAGAGAACAGCAGTAATGTATGTAGGATCTGACTTTTAATAGGTTATGAGACAGTGACAGTCAATGGGGGCCAGGTCACTTTTGGAGACAAAAGCTAACATTTCCAGAGTGCTTATAATGCACCAGGCACTGTGCAAAGACCCAAAGCAGCGCGAGAGATACTGTGATCCCCATTTTACAGATGAGGAAATAGAGGCTCTGAGAGTTTCAGCATGAAGTCAGTAAGGGGCAACAGTGGGATTAACTCCTACCTTGGGCGCTATAGGGACAGCACCTAGGAACTACATTATGTGGGCGTCCATGACCAGATTTTTATTTATTTTAAAATCAGAAGAAAAATATTGAACTTTTAGATAGAAGAAACTGCTTAAATATAGAATATTAAAATATTTGTCTGTAAACTAATGTAATCATAGGATATAATTTTTAATATCTTTTTAAATGGGAGTGGCCCCCAAAGTAAAGGTGCCAAGGGTTCATGGAAGACCTAATGCGGCCCTGAAGACAGAACTGGAATTAAAGGGCAAGTCTAAAGTTTTGTTTCTTCAAGTGTGGTTTGAGGACCAGCCGTATGTGCACCAGTGAAAGCTCCTTGGAAATGTAGAATCTCAGTGCAGTCTGCTGAATCAGAATCTACATTTTAATGAGATCCCCGGTAGATTCATATGCACATTAAAATTTGAGATGCACTTGACTAAATCCTGAGCTAACAATTTATACTAACTCTTCATCTTCACATGAGCCACGGCAATTTTAACCTATATTGGAATCTAAAACCATGCTGGGTAAGGACAGAGCTTTTCCTGGGAACTGGTTTAGGTGTCCTTTTACCCCTGGTAAGGCAGGTAGGTTACAAAGATGCATACAGTGGCTGGATGCAGTGGCTCACATCTATAATCTCAGCACTTTGGGAGGCTGAGGCAGGAGGATCACTTGAGGCCACGAGTTCACGGCCAGCCTGGACAACATACTAAGACTCCCATTTCCACAATAATAATAACAAAAAAGGATAATAACAAAAATATTTCTACAATACAATTTCTACAATCATAAAAAAAAAATACATAAAGAAATACAACTTCTGGCTGGGCACGACGGCTCATGTCCGTAATCCTAGCACTTTGGGAGACTGAAGCGGGTGGATCATGAGGTCAAGAGATAAGAGACCATCCTGGCCAACATAGTGAAACCCTGTCTCCACTGAAAATATAAAAATTAGCTGGGCGTGGTGGCGCATGTCTGTAGTCCCAGCTACTCGGGAGGCTGAGGTAGGAGAAGAGCTTGAACCCAGAGGGCAGAGGTTGCAGTGAGCTGAGATCACACCACTGCACTCCAGCCTGGTGACAGCGAGACTTTGTCTCAAAAAGAAAGAAAGAAAGAAAGACAACTTCTAAATAAAAATATAATTTAGAGATAACAATGTTGATTAAATCACGAATATCCTGTTACTCTTGACTTAAGCCCTGTGAAATAATTAAGGGAGTTTTGTACCAGTACCGGTCACCAACTTCAGTAATCAATGCTGTATGAAAGACGCACGGGTTGGGAGTCCTCAGTCATGTCGCCTTGGTTTTTCATTCTAACGATGCTCCCTAGCAACCCCCAATTAAGAGCGCTGTGAGAAACCTGCCCGCTGGCTCCCTGCACTGGGGAATGAGGTGAACTAAGCCTAGCAGACACCTCCCAGAAGGATTCTACAGCTGTCCCTCTAACACCTGCTGGCTACAGGTGTTCAACAACTTTTAAGGATGAGGGCAAAGAACTATTTCAGTCTGTGAGGTGTTCTTTGAGGCTTATTAGGGAGAAGCTACAGATGGGAGGGAAAAATGGGTAAAAGAAAGAGGGACAGAAAATAGGAGGAAAATGTGGAAAAGGCATTTGAGAGGGAAAAGCCTGAAGATGACCTTAGAACTAAGGAGCAGTAACTCCAGCGGTTCAGCACCTGTTGTCAAACGCCTTGTGAATGAAAGAGCAAGGAGAGAATTTAACTGTCTAGTGAGTGTCAAATATCTGGATTAAAGGGGTGTATGTGCACACTCATCTTCTTCACAGCACTTGTAATGATCTGAAATTACCTTGTTTACTTATTTACTTTTTTAGTCTGGGTCTCCTTTGCTAGCAAATGATCTCCACGAGAATAAGGCTCTGTCCTGTTCACTGAAGGATTCCCCACACCTCGACAGGCAGCTGGCACGTGCCCAGCGAAGTTCAGCTGAATGAGTGCAACAAAGGTTGGGGGAAGTCAGTCTTTGTGACACGCTAACCAAGTCTACAGGTCGGGATACCACCAATCTGAACCCAAGGACTCTAGAGGAGCCGATGGAACTTCTCATTCTGGCACTAATTCCTGATTCACTGCATGGCCTGGAGCAGCCACTACCTGCCCTACCCCAATCCGCCCTCTGCCTCAGTTGTTTATCTGTGGGAGAGGGATGAGAAGACCGACCTGACCTCCCTCGGAGGGACAAGATAACAAGGTGTGCATGCTCTGAAAGCAGTGCCGTGCTTCCTGGAAGAAAGCTGTTGATATGAGCACCGCGGTGCATTTCCTTCTGGCCGTTGAGCATCAGACAAAACCACCAAGGGCCAAGGAAGAAGAAGAAAAAGCCCAGGGGGCCAGGTGCCATGGCTCACACCTGTAATCCCAGCACTTCGGGAGGCCAAGGCGGGTGGATCACCTGAGGTCAGGAGTTTGAGATCAGCCTGGCCAACATGGTGAAACCCAGTCTCTACTAAGACTATAAAAAATTCAAGCTTAGACTCCAGAGTAAAGATGCCATAAATATTTGCTGAACATTGTAAGTCTGGGAACTTTTTCTTTTCTCTCTTATTTCTTCCTCCTCTACCCACAGAGCAGCTTAAACTGTTAACTGACTAGAATTTTCCTAAGACATTTTTTGAATATTTTAAATCTAAAAAATAAAAATAAAACCCAAACAATAGCCAGAGTTCAGACATAGCAGGCATTTTTAAAATAAAAGAGCTAAAGGAAGATTTGGCTAATTGAAGAGGAAACACACAGAAAAAAGAAAATCCTCAAAAGGCTTTTTATTAATTGATCACATGTAGCTTATACTTGGAATTGAATTGGGAAAAACACTTAAATTCTGCCCTTGTCCCCTTGGGACTTACACTTTAATTCACTAAAACCAACCAAAATGGATACGGTTCTGAGTTTAAGGTAGATAGACATTGCTTTATAATCCATATCTAAAATGGCCCTCTTCTTCCAGGCAAGGTGAAATAGACAGAAAAATGACAGGGCTGACTGGATAAACTGAGATATGCATACAGCAATCATTTTTTTTTCCCTAGTAAGTTACAATGATTTTTAAGGCTTCATGTCTTTGTGGTTCTTTTTTTTTGTTCCGCTTTATTCATATGAG
This sequence comes from Chlorocebus sabaeus, assembly GCF_047675955.1. NCBI lineage: Eukaryota > Metazoa > Chordata > Mammalia > Primates > Cercopithecidae > Chlorocebus > Chlorocebus sabaeus. The sequence continues at coordinate 10,958,332 of NC_132905.1, forward strand.
GCAGGATGACTTATTAATCTAACTATAAATTTCTTCTTTAGGTTGCAATTTTCATCTAGGGGGAAAGTCCTTTTCATATTAATGATCTGTATCATTTGTAGTAACAATACCTTTCTCCCTTTGTTTAAGAAAAAACAATAATAATGATAGTCATAAAAAAGTAGACTTTCCTCTCCATATCAAAGTCAACCAGAAAATAAATGAGAAAAACATAATTTTGATACCATGTTTCAGCCTCAGAAAAGTCAACAAAATTATTTTTATTATATATAAAACATATAGCTCCTGCATATAGCTCAGAATCAATTAATTTAAAGTAATAATTTGTACAAACACCCTCACAAAAATTTTAAAGGGTATTAAACACCCTGTTTTATAAACATAACACTTAATTTAGGAAAAAAAACATTTAGAAGGTAATGCATTTAGGATAAATGCACAACACATGAAAATAATAAATGAAATTTTCCCAGTTTAGAAAATGAATGTAATTAATTAACATTTAAATTACATTTTTAATTGCAATCATGCCCTCCCAGGGGACTCATAAGGGACCATAATTGCAATTAAAAGCATGTGGATTAGATAATAAAACAATGCACACTGTCTGAAATGTGCGATTTAAAATGGAAAACAGACATTGTTATCGGCACATCTAACTTAATTGTAGCCATAAAGCAAATGTGCTGTACAAAATAAAATTCACATACGGGAACATTTAATTCTGGAGTCTCTTAAAGGGGACACGCTTGAGAGCACATTTTATGACAGGTTCTGTTGGAAACAGCCCTTTAAGGCTTTCGGATCGAGGGCTGGTGCCTTAATGTTTTTGCATTAATAAAAGCAAAGCTGAATGTTCCTATTAAAACACACAGATACATTTAAGTAAGAGATGAAACTCGATGTCTAAATTTAAGCCGCGGTGCATAATTCTATTAGCTGGACAGACTGTAAGGACATGTAATTTTGAAACTATGTCTTTTTGTGTTTTCTTTTTTTTTTTAATTACTTTTCTTCTTTTCATTTTTTATTGTCTTTCCTTCCTTTTGAGAGGAGCACCATGAAAGGTGTGGGGATTTGAGCCTGGAGAAGGAAGAGCCGGAGACATGTGTCTTGGGAATGGCTAGAGCTGGGCCCAAACACCACTCTGACGTCCTAACATCCAATATCCCTCACCTTAAGGAAGACAAACCAATGCCCTTTCATTATGTAAAGGCCTCCTATTTTAGTACCATTAAGCTCAGCATTATTTTATTAGAAACCTTTTATCACACCACACATATCAGCATTCACGACTGGGGGTGCATTTGCCAAGGTCTGGAGACATTCTCTGATTGTCACAACCTGGAGGGAGAGGTGCTACGGTCATCCAGTGGGTGGAGGCCAGGGATGCTGCTGAACAGTGTACAGGGCCCAGGACAGCCTCCCCGGCCCCTGCCACCACCATCATAGCAGGAAAGTATCTGGTTCAATAGCGTCAAGGTTCAGAAACCCTGGTTCATCTTAGGAGAGAGGAGAGATGCCAAACTTCTAAGGAAGCAGACTCAGATTTTGGCATATGCTTGCTAGGAAATACAAAACTGTATCTATCCTAAGAGGAAATGAACAAAACTCTTTCAGAATCGCATTACAGTAGATACAGGCTGCAGTCTACTGCTTCTTAGCCTAGATGTCAATTTCATTTGCTTATTTATGAGTGACTCTGTTTACGGTACAAATGTTAACATGAAATTAGAAGCGGCCTAGCCCTAGAAAAGCAGTGTAATCGAAAGACAAAGTCTAGACTTCGGGGCTGGATAGATCTCCATTCAAAACCTGGCTCTGTAATTGTGTGACTCTGCTAGAGTTGATTTTCCTCTGCAAGTCTCAGTTTTCACATCTGTTTTCCAAACAGTAGTTATAGCATTCTTGTCTTCAATGGTAGTATGAAGATCCAAAAAAAATGGGCATATATATGTAAATATACATACTTACACACACATACATTTATTGAATATGTTTACTTATGAATGTATAAGTATACATACCATATATTGGATATATAACTGTGTATAAATACCTTTCCATAAGTATAATATGCAATGTATATATAGGCACATACCTGGGCATGCACATTTACAAAATTTATTAAGTGATATGCAAATTTCTATAAAAATAGACAACTATTCTCAAGACTTGAGTTCTTGACACTGTGAAGAACTGATATAAACTGGATTCTGTTTAAAAAGGGGAGGGGGATTGACATTTAATTCCTTTGACAAGCTTAAATTTACATATATGCACAGTTCAGCGCATTCTACAAACTCATTCATGCAACAGATTTTTTTGAAGGGCTTACTATATGCCAGGAACCATGCTAGCCTTGGCGATGTAGTTAAAAAAGAAAGTTGGAAGAAAAGGGTTTTAGGTAGATAATAAAACATCTGGACTTGATCCTAGGACAATGGGAAATCATTGACAACTTTGGGCAAAGAAATAAAACCAACAGATTTGCATTTCCTAAGAGATTACTGAGTAATGTGGAGCATCGGTCAAAGAAACATGGGAGACTTGAGCTCAACACGGCTGGAGCAATGATGTTGAGAGGCCAGGAGCTGGTACAATTATGGCTTGTAGAGTTTCCCAGATTGGAGGAAGAGCCAAAACCAGCTGACAATACAATTTTTGTTTCGAATAAAGCCCAGAAATGTGAGAATCAACTCTCAATTTCTTAACCTAATGAAGGGCAGTAAAAATGAAGATGTAAGACTACTTAGATCTGAGACCAATGAGTCCTGGATACCTATCCATTCCACTTACCTGGAGCAAGTAAAAATTACAGATTCCTAAACCTCATTCAGACCTCTCAGATTGGAATGGATGGGCAGGACGTGAGGAGTCTATAATTCTGATGCTTGGTATGTTTAGGGAAGACTGTACTGTCATAAATATTGTTTATTTGTAATTCAGATTACAAATCAAAAATATTTTGAACATTATTCAATAAACTGAAAAGCTGATATCTAGGATGATAGCAGAAGTGATGCTATCTGTTTGCCAAATCCTTTTTCTTCTTTCTCTTCCTACAGGAAGACCACTCTTCCCAGTTTCTGGCCAATGGGATGTGGGCAGAAATGATGGGCATCAGTTACAGAACTCATTCACACCTTCTTCAATGGTTTTGGAAGCCACATGCTTCAGATGGCAAAGCTACCCTGGTAAAGAAGGTTGCATCTGAGTCACCACGTGGAGATCAACTTTGTATGTGCGAAAAATGAATGTTGACTGTGTTGGGCCACTGAGATATTTAGCTGTTTGTATCACCAGCTAGCCTTAATTATCCTAATGAATACAAGGAGACAAACAAAAACATCTTTCAGAGTATGTCATGGAATCCATATATATTCAATCAATTTTTCCAATATTCATCATAAGTTTTCTAAGGCAAAGTCTCTGAATAGCCAGCTATAGATGCTATTTCTAGCTTCTGGATTGGTATATTTGAGTGGATTTTAACCGTTTTGGAGTTTAACCAAGAACACATTCCATTCTCATAAACTGGACTATATGAATAAGCCAGTGGTTTTTATTTGGCAGGTGAGGAGGTTGGCTCCTAGGGGACATTGAACAATGTTAGAGGCATTTTTGTCTGTCACAGCCTGGGGTGAGGTGCTAGTGGCATCTGGGGGTAGGGGCTACACATCCAATGATGAACAGGACAGCCTCCGTCAGCAAACAATTATCCAGTCCAAAATGTCAACAGTGCCATTGTTCAAACCCTGAACAAATCAAATTCAGAGTGCACTTGCTCTTGGGGACTGAGGTTTGCTTGCCTTCTAGACATAATCACACACCCATGATGCCAAAAAGAACAGTGACCAACTGATGCCAGACAGACCCTGCAGTCCAACAAATCAGATTGCCCACGCCTGGCAAGGCGACTATTGCCACTCCCTGCCAGATTGTGGAAATCAGTTTGTCAGAAAGACAGACAGAAATGTACCAGGGACTTTTTGTCACCTGGGCATAAAGAAACACCTTGAAAGACAGTTATTCACATGTTCAACTTTGTCTTCTTTATTCCAGTGTTGGTGCTAATATCACATTTGTCTTAACTTCACAGACTCTACGGGGGACGTAACACCCTACTCAGTGGGAGTGTGCATTGGCAGGTGCTGCAAAGTCCACCTCTCTGCCACCTTCACCACTTGCACCTCTCATTCAAACACACATGGCCTCCATGGAGAACAATTCGAGATTGCAATGTTTAAGACATTATGAATTAAACTGCCATCCAAATGATATGATTTGAGGAATACCTAGAGTCCCTTATTAAACACACACACACACACACACACACACCCAAGCAAGCAAAGAAACAAAACATTACTCCCTACCATTCTCCACCCTGACACAAGGTCTGATCTCAGCACAGCCTGGTGACTATGAGAATGAGTGATGGGGTCGGACAAACATAGGTTTGAAGCCTGACTTCCCTGCTTCCTACCTGTGATTTTAGGCAAGTTATTAAACATGCCTGAGCAACAGTTTTCTCACCTATATGGTGAAAATAATGTCCACCTCATATAGTTGGTGTGAAGATCAGAAGAGAAAATGTATATAAAGTGCTCAATTTAGTGTCTGGTTACAGTAAATGTAAACTATATCCTTCTTGACATAGAATAACAGCTCTCCTCCATAGAGAGCATAGTCATATGTGACTTGGCCTCTGTTGGCCTCTACCTTCATCTTCCTACTTCATTCTGGATTCACTGAGCTCTAGCCACCATCTTTCTTTTCCAGAAAGAACAAACCCAACTTATTCTCACCCCAGGACCTTTGCACCTGCTGCTTTCTCTGCATGGAAAGCTCTTCCTCCAGATTTTTCTCCTGACCGAGACTGATCAGCATTCTGGTCACAGCCTACATGTCACCTTCCTCTGACCATTGTCTCCATAGTTGTTCCCACCCTTATTCTTAGTCATTCACTATTACATTATCAGTTTTACTTTTTTACAATACTTAGAAGCATCTGAGTCTATCCTATTCACATATTTATGTACATGTTTATTGTCTTTTTCCCACCATTGACTGTAAGCTGCATGCAGGCAGAGAGTTTGCCTTATTTTTGTTTTGATTTTTGATTTTTTATTTTAGATAGAGTCTCACTTTGTTGCCCAGGCTGGAGTGCAGTGGTGTGATCTTGGCTCATTGCAACCTCCACTTCCCAGGCCCAAGTGATCCTCCTACCTCAGCCTCCCAAGTAGCTAGGACTACAGGCATATGCCACCATGCCTTACTATTTTTTGTATTTTTAGTAGAGATGGGCTTTTGCCATGTTGGCCAGGCTGGTCTTGAACTCCTGGTCTCAAGTGATCTACCAACCTCAGCCTCCCAAAGTGCTGGGATTACAGGCATGAGCCACCACTCCTGGCCTAATTTGTAATTTTTCAAATGTTTAATTTTGTTTTTTGTAGAGATAGGCTCTTGCTATGTTACCCAGGCTGGCCTCAAACTCCTGGCCTCAAACAATCCTCCCGCCTCAGCCTTCCAAGGTGTTGGGATTACCGGTGTGAGCCATCATGCCCAGCCCAAATTTGCCTTATTCAATGGCTGTGTGCACCACACTTAGAGTTTTTCTTACCCAGTTGGTTTTCAATGAACATTTGTTGAATAAAGTATATCAAAATTAACTTGATTAACAGAATATGTTGAAACTAACGCAACACCTCTTGAGAAACCTTCTAATAACAAAACCAAGGATGGGGAAATCTAACATGGACTCTAAGTTCCCAGCAATATCCTCGAAGGGTGGAGACGTCCAGTTGTCCCTACAGCCCATTTTAGACAAATCTTCAACTTGCATTAGTTTCTGGTAAGTCATTGCAGGAACAAAGAGTTCACAGATTTGGGAATGGGACCACTAAACATATGCCACCATACGAAACCAGAAAGTTTGTGATGAACTTCAGTGTCCAGGCCAGAAGACAGAATGATGGGAGTGTTGTGTGAGCCCATCAGAAAGGAGCTCAGTGTTAAGCGGCTGTGCGAGGGTTTGCAGTCACCGTTGTGTGTGAGTCTGTGTGTGGACCCAAATGGGCAGTCAAGGGTGGCTGGGAGGACTACCTAATTACGTTTCAAATTGCACCATCAGGCGACTCCACTTGGCCACTCTTTCACTTGCCCCGTGAAATGGATCTGAGACACAAACTACGCCTTAACTAGGCAGCCTCCACTGTTGCTGATCTCATTAGTTGCCCAATTGGGCAAGACAGGTTTTAATTGCATGCCAGAAGCTTTATTTTTCTGCCCCAGGCAAACAGTTAACCACATTAGTGTACCACTGACACGTTAGAAGTTGGTCAGCAATAAAAAGTGAAAGAGCCACTTTTAGAGGGGAGTGAGGTACCTGTCAGTTTCAAGCACTTTTTCCCTCCCTAGCATCTGTAGCTACCTGCAGGAGAAAATTTTCAATCGCCACCACGACAATGTGACAAGGTGTAAATAATGCATGGTGCTATATTTTACAGCTTCATGGTATGATGTAGGATAATTGATTAGGAAAAGGCTTGAAGGCAGACAAATCTAGTTCAGACATGAGCTGTGTAACTTACTAGTTATTTCCTCAGTTTCCTCATCTATCAGACAGGAAAAATTATTGACACTTGCCTCTTTGAGCTGTTACAAAGATTGAATGAGAATGAAATATTGCAGGTAAAACCTTGGGTCCAAACTTTGACACTTAATAGGCACACTATGAGTGTTAGCTGTTATTATTACTTTTATCCATCCACATCCATCCATCCGTCCGTCCGTCCATCCATCCATCCATCCATCCATCCATCCATCCATCCATCCCATCTATTCATCCATCCATCCGTCCATCCATCCTTCCATCCTTCCATCCACTCATCTATCCATCCACTCATTCATACCAGCCTCTGTGACAAGTGTAATGGTTTGCAAGACCACTAGTCAGGGATATTGGAAAGTAGAAGCAGAGATTAAATGAAAGTGGTGATCATATAAGTATCAATCAAGGATCCTTGCATCCCAAACAAACATCAATGATATTAGGTACCTCTAAGCTTATCCTTTTATGGTACACAACATATATTTATTTTATGGAGTTCCTTATGGAAATAATGTTACTATGATTTAAATGTCAGACGCATGGAGCATCCTATTTAAAGCCAATGCATAGGGAAAAGGGGATATTGTTAGGAAGGTGAAAACTTCAGTGTCTCACTTCAACTGCTTTCTTCTATAGAAGGCTAGTATTTCATTTAATCCTTCAGAACAGTGTAGTTCAATATAGTAGTCACTAACTCCATGTGGGTGTTTAAAATAAAATAAAATTTAAAAATCACTTGTTTCTCAGTTGCACTAGCTAACAGGGCTCAGCAGCCAGATGCCTAGTGCTACTAGAGTAGACACACAGATAGAGGATGTTTCCATCATCACAGAAAGTTCTATTGGACAGCACCTCTTCTAGTTAATATTTAGTTCCTTATCTCAGTATTTCAACCCCTATGTATATTCCTTTTTTTTAAGGAGGAAAGGTGACCAGGAAAATGATCTCTTCCTTTTAATAGTTGTAAAACTATGAAATATTTTGCCTATCAAATTGTCAGTAATCAAAATAAAAGGCAAAGGTGAGATGAAGTAGACATTGACCTGCATTTCTGGTAGTACTATATCAATTAATCTCTCCTACTGGGGAGAAGTTGTTTAATAAAAATCCAGAGAAATACAAATATTCCTACCCTTTGATCCAGTCATCCAAGCTGATTCCTAATCCTAAAACAAATTCCAATCTATTTTAGGATAATAGTTAAAAAAAAAAATAGAAGCTCTACATAAAAAGAAACTGTGGTTTTGGAAACTAGCAGGGGCTTAGCTCGGTGAATCTGACTTAGAATCTCTCACCAGGTTGCAGTCAAGGCCCTGCGAATGAAGAGCCCACTCCTAAGTTAACTTATGTAGTTTTTGGCAAGTGATTTTTGGCAGACTTGTGGACTGCCTAGTGACACCTTCAGTAACTCACCAAACCACAGGATAGCTCACACCACAGTTACTGGCTCTCCCCCAGGGTGAGTGATTCAAGAGACAGAGAGCGTGCGTACGCTTAAGACGGAAGCCACCATCTTTTTATAACCTAATCTTGGAAGTGATATCCCAACATGTTTGCCATATTCTGTTTACTAGAGGAGGGTCAATAAGTCCATCCACTCTCAAGAGGATAAAATCACACAAGGACAGGGATCTCAGGAGGTGGGGACCACCACACCTCCTGGGTGTGATGCCTATCACAAAAATCATAGGTACAATATAGTCACATCATTTGAAACAATAAAAAAGTTGGGTTCGGTGTTTAAAAGAGGAGCAGAGAGGCTGATAGACAGGAAACAGAATGGATCTTCCTCTTTATAGTAGGACTATGGAGGAAATTGCTTTCCTACATTCTTTTCAGTATTTTCCAATAGTACACTTTTTAAAAACAATTATTATGATGGAAACACTCAATAAAAGTTACTGAACTGGAAAGAAACTGGTTAAAAATAAGCAGGTGTTATATTTGTAACTGAGGAAGGTCATTTTAAATCTACTTCCAACTCTGAAATTAACTTTCTTATTTTCTCCCCCTCCCCAGCTTTGTAAAGAAAACCATCAGCAGATGTCTCTGTAGTTAACAGTTAGAATGTGCAAGGTAACAGCATTAGAACGCTACATCTCTGCCTCTATACCCGCTTTTTCCTGGAGCATAGCCCCTCCTTTCCCATGCAACACCCCCTCCTAACGAATTCCCAGAGTACCCTATATTTTAACGTCTACAAGGACAAGGAAGGCAGGATTGATGGCCCTGCAGTCATGTCCTGGGCTGACACTGGCAATGGAAGGTAACTCATGCTTAGCACTTGACGTAATTTTTTGATGACTGAAACCTGATCCCATCGACCGATTCCCCAGTGGCTGATCTCATCTCTTTACCATCAGAGAAACTGAAGTCAAGTTACCAGGAAAGATAAAAAAGAGGAAGCAAGTGGGCAACATCTCAGCATAGAAAGGAGTAAGCTTGTCTTTGATCTGTTATCCAAAGAACATTCCTAATTCTCACAAATGAGATGGCCGAACCCAAACCATTGCGGCAGCCAGTCCTTCCCTCCCTGCCCCATCCCTGGCCAGGCCAGATTCTTCTGAGCTGGGTGTCCATGAAGTTCTTCAGAGGAAACTACAAGTTTGTTATTTTTTTTTTCTTCAGTTATGATTTTGAGGCGAGTCTCTTTTATTCACAAAAAATTGAGAAGAAAAGAATAATGCAGTCCACAAAACACTCTTGGAAGGGTTTGAAAAATAAACATCATAAACAATGGCAATAAAAATGAGCCTTTAATGAGTATTTCGAGCCAGGAACTGGAGGCAGATAACAAGGGTTGAGGTTCAGATTTGCCATACAGTCACTATGTGTCTCCAGACAGGTCACTTTTCCTCCCTAAGCCTCAGTTTACTAATCTGAGAAGTCATAATAATTGTACCCATTCATTCGCGAAGATTAAAGGAAAGGGACCTAAGGTGGATATATAGTGCCTGAGATATAGTAATTGCTTATTAAAGTGTGATCTTTCTCTACTTTAAGTCAAATAATATCACTCATTTACTTAAAACTCTGTGATATGGTTTGGCTCTGTGTCCTCACCCAAATATCATCTGGAATCGTAATCTCCACTTGTCAAGGGAGGTACCTGGTTGGAGGTGATGGAATCATGGGAGCGGATTCCTTCATGCTGTTCTCATGATAGCGAGTGAGTTCTCACAACATCTGATGGGTTTATAAGTGTTTGGCAGTTCCTCTTTCGCTTGCACTGTCTTTTCCTGCTGCCTCTTGAAGAAGTTACTGGTTTCTCCTTTGCCTTCTACCATGACTGTAAGTTTCCTGAGGCCTCCCCAGCCATGCAGAACTGTGAGTCAATTAAGCCTCCTTCCTTTATAAATTACCCAGTCTCAGGTAGTATTTTATAGCAGGCTTCCTATTACAGAGAATGAAATTGAAACTCCTTACCATGAGCTACAAAGCCCTGTCTCATCAGTCTACGTGCCCGCCATCATGTTCACCCTCCTCCCACCCACGGGTCTTTCCTCTAACCCTGTGGCACACCATGTTTGCTCTCACCTCAGGGTCTTTGCACTGCCTAAAACACTCAGGGCCTTCTCACTGCCTAGAGCACTCATTCCTCAGACATTCATTTGGCTGGGTTTTTCCTCAATAATGAGCTCTCAAGTCAAATACCACTTCATCAGATAGCCTTCCATTACCTCCTTTTTTGTTTTGCTGAAAATAACCAGAGTTGCTTTCTGTCATTTACAAAGGAGTCTAATGGAACCAAGTAGCAATGTTCTTGAAAAAAACAAAACAAAACACCAAATATTTTGCTGTTTCTTTCCCCTCTGTATTTGCTAACTTTATCATGACTTTATTCTTAAAGCCTATCGCTGGCCTGCTTTTATTAATATATTAGTAGAAATGTTCACCTGGCCTATTAGCACCTTATGAAGAAATAGATTAAGAATAGGGAATAAAGAGATGAAGAGGTAAATTTAAAGAAGATGGGCCTATGGTGAGTAAAAGAAAAGTGTTTCCAGAGGTGTAGTTTGCCACATGGTTTATGTAGAAAGAGTAAACTGCTGAAATGTCTTTTTTTTTTTTTTTGAGACAGAGTCTTACCCTGTCACCCAGGCTGCAGTGCAGTGGCACAATCTCAGCTCACCGCAACCTTTGCCTCCCGAGTTCAAGATTCTCGTGCCTCAGCCTCCTGAGTAGCTGGGATTATAGGTGCCCACCACCATGCCCAGCTAATGTTTGTATTTTTAGCAGAGACAGGGTTTTGTCATGTTGGTCAGGCTGCTCTCAAACTCCTGGCCTCAAGTGATTTGCCCACCTCAGCCTCCCAAAGTGCTGGGATTACAGGCATGAATCACTGCCCCCGGCCCTAAAAATATCTGTCTTAATACTGCCCTTGTGCATGCTTTACTTGGCACCAGCAATACTGTAAATACCTGAACTGAACAACAGAGATGATTATGGAACACAGAGAAGAGGTACTTTGCACGACCAGGGATTAGACTCAGCATAGCCATAAGGGATTGATGTGGACTCCTGAACCCAGGAAGATGAAAGATCATCCCATAAAAAGCTACCACTCCCTTTAGCCCTTTCAATGTTTTCCATTTTCTTAGGATGGAGAATAACTCTTTAACATGAGATTCTTAGCCCATTATGGTCAGAGATACCTGCCTCCCCAGTCTCCTCTCTCCCATCTGCCCCTCCTGCATTCTGTTCTTCAGACATCCAGGTATCTTGCTTTGAATTTCCTAGGGCCTACTATGTGCCCTCCTACCACTGGGCCTTTTCATATGTGGACCCTCCCCCTTCTGGGATGATGGACTTCCCTCTCCTCTTCACTTCCTCATCATTCAGCTCCTACCTCAAATACAATGTCCTCGGGAAAGCCTCCTCCAACTTCCCTGACTAGTCAAATTTTTAAATTATTTGACTAACAACTGTCTCTATCACCAGAGGGAGAGCATTGTTCAGGCAAGAAAAATGTCAGATTTGCTCAGCATGGAACATGCTGTTGCTATTATAGGTACTGGCTTAGTATGGTATAGACATTAAATAAGTTTTGTCAAATGAATAAAAAAAGAATGAATAAATTTTACTGTCAGAATCAACTGAAAGAATAAAGTCATAAGAGCAAATTCCTATTTTGAACAATAGAAAACTTACTGACTTTGGTCACTTAAGTGTTTTCTTTTTTTTCTTAACTCCTGTTTTTTAAATCATTCATTCAAAAAACATTTATTTCTCTTTAACTGACATTTTGTTGCAGTCATGGGAAGAATAGATGTTATGTCTGTCACATGAACTATAACTTATTCTCTTTGATGTACTTCATTTTTTTTCTATCTAGAACATGGGTTGGCAAACTTTTTTCTATAAAGGGCCTGATAATAAATATTTCAGGCTTTGAGGGTCACATAGTCTCTGTAGCACCTACTCAATTCTGCCATTATAGTACAGAAGCTGCCACAGACAACACGTCAACAAATAAGAGTGGCTGTGTGCCAATAAAACTTTATTTCCAAAAACAGGTGTTGGGCTGGACTTGGCCCATGAGCTGTACTTTGCTGATTCCACTACAGAGGATGAGGAAAAGACAAAAATACAGGCTCAGCCTGGCATTTAACTCTGGAAACTAGGGTAGTACATTCCCTGGCTTGCTTTATGCACTTTGGCACATCAATTAATCTCTCTGGGACTCAGTTTACTTATGATTAAAACGAGATAATGGTCATAACAAAGCATGGTTGTGAGGGTAAGAGGCTGTCAAATACATGAGCTGGAATTCAACAACCTTGTTTTGTACCTATCGTATTTGTTTTCATGTTTACTTTCTATCTATCATTAGTTCTGCTAATTTTTCCTGTGTGGTTATGAAATAAAATTTCTTTTAAAAATAAATGTAATGAAGGAAAAAAGGGAGAGTCAATGTAAAGAATGTTTTGAGGTTTAAAGAAAGATTGCTGTGGCTTTTGTGTGCACCGTGGGCAGGTGACACAAAGACCAGCCAGGGAGGCCATGGGAGAAAATACCACAGGAATCCCAGGAGTGCAGCCATGGTGGCCTGGAACAGGTGGTAGTGATGAAGGAGGGATGTAACTCGTCCTTTCCATGGTTGGGGAGGGGTTGGTCCTTGAAGGCCAGGACATTATCACAGCTGGAGGGTTCCAGGGCCCGACAGTCTGATAGGCAATGAGTCAGGGTCTTGGAAATGGATGTTGATAGAGTAAAAACAGGAGCCACTTTCTGGGGACGTTGAGATCATCTCATTTAAAAGACATGCCACTAACAATGTCCTTCTTTGTGTCTTGTTCTCCCACTGATAGACTCAAACTTCAAAAATTAACCCACAATCCAACCATTTCTCACAACCTCCAGCACTATCAGCCCACCACTATCAGCCCAGCCCCAGCCACCACCGACTGTCACAGCCCTGTCCTGCCTGCCTGCTACCAGCTCACCCCCGCCACAGTCCATCCACTGGTGCACAGTCAACCTGCTCATAGGTAAGTCAGACGATGCTTCTCTCCTGCCCCAAACCTTCTAGCCTCATCCATTACTCTTCCAGTGAAATCCAAAGTCCTTATGAAGTCCCATAGGCTCTGCACAATCTGCCCCCTGGTGGTCTCATCCACTTTCGCCTTCCTTATTTGGTTCCAGACATCCGCATCTCCTTACTGTTTCCAAAGCCCATGGTGACTTCCAGGTCTTGGTTGTTTTCTTCCACCTGGGGACACTGTCCCCTTCATGGCCACACAGCTTCCTTCCTCACTTCGTCCAGATCTTGTTCAAACATTGCCTCCCCAAATGAGATCTTCCTTGACCAATCCATCCAAGGCAGCAGCAATTCACAATCCCCCACTCAAATTTCTCAGTTTCTCTCTGTGTGACAGAGTTCACTACCTGGAATTCATTGGTTTGTGGCTGTGACTGCCCACTGCTCTTTCCCTTTAGAGTATAAGCTTCTTGAGGGCAGGAAACTTTACTATTCTTTATTGAGACCCCCAAATGCCGAGGAAACAGAAAGTAGGTATTTAATATATGTGAGTTGAATAAATAAATGCATGAAGAGCACTCAAAGAACAATCTATTCATCTCTCCCTCTCTCTAAAAGCAGAAGTAAATCAGTTTCATTATCAAATAGAGTAATATGTTGAGATGTATTATTATACATAACACTAGTTTCACTTGGTATAAACCAATCAACATTTATCTAGTGCTTCCTATAGCACAGGAGAAATTTTCATGATGAGAATACTTTCTTTAAAAATACCAATTCAGGGTGTGGCATGGTAGTGTGCATCTGTAGTCTCAGTTACTCAGAAGGCTAAGGCATGAGGACTGCTTGAGCCCAGGAGTTTCAGACTGCAGTGAGCTATGATCATGTCACTGCACTCCAGCCTGGACAAGAGAGCAAGAGCCTATCTCTTAAAACAAAAACAAAAACAAAAACAACAACAACAAAAAACCAACTCAATGTTGGAGGATAGAACAAGTTTGTTCAACAGAACATTAGTGAAATGAATGTATAGAGAGTTCCAGAAAACTGCCAAAGGAAGTAATTCTGTTCAAACCCACTGGAGACATTGATAAAAGGTAGAATCCTTAAACACAGAGTGTTTTATGCCCATAAAGATCTAAGCTCTAAAAAAAATTATTCCTAGAATTACTAAATTTCAAGCATAATTGAGAAATTAGTTTCTTTTCTCATAGAGGGTAAGATTCTAGCTGTACTGAAAATTGAGCAGAGGTAGATGTTGGGAGGAGTTTCAAAGGACAGACATGAAAGCAGGCCTTGCAGTTTTCACACTTGCAGTAATAAAGCTTGCATGTGATGCCAGGAGTCACAGGTAATTAGATGGCATAAGCAGCCGAAAGGTCTAATGTTTTTCTGCTTAATAAAGCTCTGCACCTTCTTGCTTAACTTCTCTAAGGCAGATAGAAGTCGGAAGATGGTATCTGTCCCTGGAGGTAGAGATGACACTCAGGTCATTTCAACAGCTCTTATTTCCCCCTACCTACAGAAATGTTATCTTATAATCTTTGGCCACCTTTAGAATATAACCTATTGGGGAAATGAAGTAGGCCAGAAAAAAAATTAAGAAAAAAAGTATTAATTCAGCACAGTGTGGAAATCACTGCATTTGGTCTTTCATCCTGAAATGTAGGACAAACCTGAGCAATTCTTTTCTTTCTGGGCTACACAAGCCTCAGTCATCTCTGAATCATGTGAGTTTGCCCTTCACGATGAGATCTGGGTTTTAGTCTTGACATTTGCTGACTGGGTAACCTTGGGAAAATCACTGAACTTTGAGCTTCTTCTTCAGTTAAAGGGTGATAAGCTTTGCTCTCCTTGTTTCACAAGGTTATTATGAGGTTTAAATGAGATGGTGCATACCAAAGTGCTCTTCTTCTGGAATGTGTGACTTGAATGTAAAAGGATAGGGTTCTCAGGACTGCAAACCCCAGTGCCCATGTGACCCAGGCCAATAAGATAACCAAAGAAGGCCCATTGAGTTTTCATCTTTCCAGGCAGACACCATCATTTTGTGTATATAAGTGTAGGAAGATTCTTTTCTTCCACAGAGACATACGTTTTCTTCAGTTTTGCTTAAAATTCACTGACCATCTTCAACTACCTTTTGTTGGCCCATCATTGATAGAGATATGGGTAAAAAGAAAAATTACCATGATGAAATTTACAGTACAAGAATGATAAAAATGGTAAAGGATACATGGGTCTGGCTAATCAGAGACAATAGAGAACGGTGCGGACTGTGGCAAGCTGGAGAACTTGCACACTCTCAGCTGCAGCCCCTTGTTCCCAGGAGAAAATGAGACTCATGGGGTTAGGTTTCTAACTTCTGGAAAGAAACAGGCATTTAGAGCCATATGTAAAACCTCCTCATATTTAATTAGTCAATAAGTAATTAAAGTTTTAAAAAATATTAGAGAAATATCCAGGGGTGGTACTGTCCTGTAGGCTACAAGTTTGTGACCCAGACAGCCAGTGATGGAATGTTTTCTCATTAACTTAAAACAGGATCATGTTTTAATTGTCTTTTGAGGCCAATGTAGAGTCTATCCCCAACATTTAGATCGACCAGATAACCCATCTCCTGAAATGAAATGTGCAAAATTCCCTGGTAAGTGGGGTTTTAAAGCCTTTTGTAATTTTTCCTGGGCGCATGTCCTAAGAAGTGAAGTCATTTTCAGAGTGGGGTCTTCCCAAGGTGGGAAGATATTGTGCATTGAGTTTTCCCTCAATCTTCAGTGATCTGTCCCAGGTATCTTCTGCTTACCCTGAACATTAATTCTGCACCCTCCTTCCCAGACCTGTGACCTGGGAAACTGTCCCTGATATTTCTCCTCAATGAGATCCTCTGTCCTCTGGCTACCCCTGGAGTTTGTCCAAAGGGGATGGGCAGGTGGGAGGAGGAGAGGCGGGAATATATATTCCACTGGCTCCTTTTGACCAGGTTGCCATGAGTCCTATGTTCCTCTACCAAAGCCTCCTTTCTGACACCAGTCTCAGGTCACTAAAATATCCCTTCTTGGTTTTTTAAACACCACTCCTACCTTTTGGTTGTCTTTTTATTAAATTCTTCCCCTATTACCTAGTGAGGTAGGTCAGGTGTTCCCTGCCTGGTAAACCAACTGATATAATAATACTTCACAGGGAGGGTCCAATTCCAGATGAGAATCACAGGTGAGCTCCCCAAGCAGTCCTCGTGGAAGCACTCAGTAAATATTTGCCAGAAAAAGAGATTAACCTTTATGTAGTTCCTGACAAAACTTAAAAAAAAAAAAAAAAAAAAAAAAATCAATACGTGTTCAAACACCTGTCTTAGAAGAAACAAAAGTCTCACACATATTAACTAATTTTTTTTCCAACTTACATCGAGGTGACAGGCATTCTTTATACAGAAGGTAATATTTAGATGTCATAATTTCTAGTGGGGCAGAAGAACTAATTAAATGAATGTCAATAATGGTAATGACGATGGCATAAGCAAAGGATAGTTTTTGGTTGCATATTATTCATGAGATACTATGCTGTGTGCTTCACAGAGGTTGTCTCAGTCACTGCTCACAAAATTTGGAGGGAGCTACACTCCTGTAATCACTTTGCAGATGAGAACATTGAGGTTTTAGAGAGATTCACTGACTCAGAGTCATACAGGAAGTGTGTGACTCAAGCCCAGCTCTCATACTTACCTCTACATTTCAGGGCATTCAGATTTCAAAGACAGGAGTAGTCAATGAGGGCTGGAGTATTCCAGAAAGAAAAGTATTGATGAACTTCATCATATATTTCAGCAACTGTTTTTTTTTTTTTTTTTTTTTTTTTTTTTTTTTTTTTTTTTTTGAGACGGAGTCTCACTCTGTCGCCCAGGCTGGAGTGCAGTGGCGTGATCTCCGCTCACTGCAAGCTCCGCCTCCCGGGTTTACGCCATTCTCCTGCCTCAGCCTCCTGAGTAGCTGGGACTACAGGCATCCGCCACCTCGCCCGGCTAGTTTTTTGTATTTTTTAGTAGAGACGGGGTTTCACCGTGTTAGCCAGGATGGTCTTGATCTCCTGACCTAGTGATCCACCCGTCTCGGCCTCCCAAAGTGCTGGGATTACAGGCTTGAGCCACCGCGCCCGGCCAGCAACTGGTTTTTGAATCAAAAATCTCTGGGCCACACTGTTTGGATCCTTCGACTGGGCAAGAGAGGGCACCAGCAGTGGTTGTGCATGGAAGGTCGCAGTTCCTGCTATGCCAGGAAGTTGAAGAGAAGCTGGGAGACCTAATTTTATTATTTGTTATTTTTATGTTACTGCTGAAACAAATTTTGTTCATGGGAAAACACATTTATTTCTACTGAATCATACATAGGAGCAATATTAAAAAGCATTTACTTCTTAAAACAATTTTTTTGGTCACTTAGATTCCCCTTTCCTAAGAAAACTAAAGTTTTCGGGGAGTTGCCACTTTCTCCCCATTAGATATAGCCTGATGAAGCTCTTTTTCAAGTCCACTGTTCTAGTCCCCTAACTAGTATGACTGATCATTGGTAAATTGGCCTTGTTTTTATACATACATTTTGCCATGTGACTGTGAAGCTCCGTCCATTAAAAGATAGCATTTATTTTTCCATTGCTTAAGTTGGGCTGGCCTTTTGACTTACTTTGTCCAGTGGAAGGTAATAGAAGTAAGCATAGTACAGTTCTGAGACTAGCTCACAAGGACTTACAGGCTTTGCTCTTAAAACTCTGCTACCACCATGGGAACAATTCATTTAGTCCAGGGATGGGACCTCAACAGACTGGTCTGCAGTTTCGACTTTCTAGACTCAGGTTCGGTTCTGGCATTGACCCATTTCTAGAATTAGTCCTCCACCTTTCACATTCATTCTGTGAGTTACTGGTAACCCACCAAGGAATCTCCTTTTTGTTTAAGTTACCAAGTCAGTTGATATTGCTTGCAGCCCAAGAACCATAACAGCCCAACATACAAGTTGATGTGGTCATCTACAGCCTTGACCAAGCAGAAGAGGGACAGGGTGGCACATGCAAATTTTGAAGACACACCTGGTGACAAGGACCTCTTGCCTAGCACTGTCTAGGCCACTGCCTACTTTGGCCAGACTGTAGGAACAGTCCTGCTCTTTGAGCTCTGATAGAATCCTAGACTGGGGACATTTATGCTTGCCTCGCTGCAGAGCTATAGGATGTGTCAAGGGCTCATAAAATCCCAGACTGAGGACATTTATGCTTGCCTTGATGCATAGGATGTGTCAGGGGCTATGGGCACAGCAGATATTCTTTTCTTTCTTATCAACTTCCTAATAGGTCAGCTGATTTTTGTTCCATAAGGCTGCATAGGATGTCCTAATTTGTGTTATGGGTGATTGCATTTTTGAAAAGGCATTCTGAGGCATGATGGATTCTGGTCCTGGGCACATGCTACTCCCTTTCCCTGGAATATCCCTATCAACCTCTCTCCCACATCAGCCTCTACTCACTCCTCTGTCAGCTTGGGAACACTTTCTCTGAGCATCCTTTCCTGCCTGCCCAGGACTGGGGTAGGCAATTCTTCTCGGGGTCCTCAGAGCCCCTGGAAGCATCACACCATGTTATAAAGGTAATAATGTTTACTTGAGTATCTCTCCCTCTCTGCTGTGAGTTCCCTGAGTTTCTGGGCTTATGCTTTTTAAATCATTTCACCTGTCTTTCCAATCAGACACAAAATAAAACCAGAGGTGTCAGACATAATTTCATATTTCAGCAGAGTGATGTTGGTCAATCAACTCATTAATCTTTCTAGGTGTTGGAGGGCCAGATCCAATCTGGATAACTGACCTGTCTTGTTTGGCCTACATAGGGTTAATAAATGACAGTTTAATTGACAACAGTTAAATATTGTGAGACTGCACGGCTGAATTTCTAGCTTCTCTCAAAAGATCTGATTGGCCACCCCTGGTCTGTGTTTCTGTGTGTCAACAGCCGGTAGAGCAACAGCCATTCAGCTAGAATCAGGGTCAGGATGAGGGTCAGGGTTAGAATAAGGGTCAAGCTCAGGGTCAGGATAAACGTCAGGGTTAGGGTCAAGATTAGGGTGAGGGTCAGGGTTAAAGTTAGGGTCAGGGTCAGGGTCAGAATTTGGGTTAGCTCCAGTGAGCCCTGTGTAGAAATGGTGTAAGCTCCCAAGTCACCTGGGTTCCCTGGCTCACCTCTGAGACTGCAGTGGATTGGATCTAAGCTGCTCAATGCTTTTTTACTTTCACTGTCAAGAAAGTGAAAAAAAAAAAATGTTGCCAATCAAACTATTGTACAATGAAGAATGGAGGATGCGTTCTAACTTCAGGGATGTTGTCATGTGAAAAATGTGTATCTTAGGATTTTCGTGCACGGTGCCTGCATGGCTCTAGCAGAAATCAGAGTTTGTCAACCTTGGACCAGATGATGCTTCCCATTTTACAGCAACCTTGCCCTGAGAATCTTTGTATTTAGCTCCAATCCTCTTATTTTGCTTAGTATTTTATGAAAGCATTAATTATAATGAAATATATTCATTCACACATATTATTTTGTATGCATCTTGATATATATTGTGCTTCATCTCACATCATGCTAAAGAATAATCACCAGTGGTATTCGTATGTAGCAATTATGATCAATATAAATTTAAAAATAACTTGAAGGCTGTCGTTATTAGAAAGGCCGTGAGGTGACGGTAACATTTACCCTGGTCCACGATCTCCTATCTTTGATTCAAAAAATCCTAAAAGCTCTGAATACCAAAAGGTTTTTTAAACTTATTTTTTGTAATTCATTTAGCAGAAAAATTTACTGAACTTTTTAAAGCTTAAAAAAATCTCATTTAGTAATGCTAATGTTTCATTGCAGAAATATTTATATTTTTACATACAAGATGCTATTCCTCACCTTCCTTCCTGAAGGTATTATCTGCTACATGGTATATGTACCATATTCTCTTTCTAAGATCTGGAAAACTCTGAACTTCAAAACACAACCAAAACCAAAGAGTTTTGGTTGAGGAATTTGTAGATTTGTGTAAATACAGACACTAGCCCTCCCAGCTATGGAAGACTAGTCCAGAGTCAAATTAAGTTTTCTCTAAGCTTTTGTTACACCCATTAGCTGAGGCTTGATAATATGCACTATTTCTTTACTTAATCCATTCTTAATCCATCTCAGTGAATAGGCACCAGTATAATAGGACATTGTCCCTGAATAGGGATGGGCTTGTTATGTGCCCAGCTCCCAATTCTATCTCTTATGACTCTATCCACAGAGGGAGAAAAATAGTGGTAGAAAAAACATACTCCATGCACCTTCTGTTTTAACAGGAATGTGCTGTCGAGAGAGCGTGATATGATAAGGCCTTAAATACATTGATGCTCTAACAATGTGTTGAGAATGGGAAAGGTAACATTTAATAAGCATGTTAGGGTAATTAGTTAAGTCACTTGTCAATTAACTAGATTACCTAATAGCTAATTTGTCTCTCCGAGCAGCAGGCTTTGTGGAAAAGCAGTCAAGGAAAACTTATTTTGAAAGGATGTTCTTCCCACATAAGTACACCTAAGTCAGCCCAATTTCAGTGTTTCTGTTGGCCTCAGAGCGTCACTGGTGAGGATCTTAGTTTTCTTATTTGCTTTTAAGTGAAGTCCCTTTCTTTTCTTCTCTTTTTAAAATCTTCTCCTTCCTTTCTTCTCTCCTTCTCTTTTTTTACTCCTTCCCTCCCTTCCTTCCTCCCCTCCTTCCTTCCTTTTCCTTCCTTTTTTCTTTTTCTTTCTTTCCTTCTTTCATTTTTTTTCTTTTTTAAATTTTTATTTTATTTTATTTTTTGCTATAGCTGATTTTACCTTAGATTAGAAGCCACCAACACTCCCTGTGAAGGACCAGCTAGTAAATATTTTAGGCTTTGCAAGACAAGAGACAAAATTGAGGATATGTGCAGGTACTTATATAACAAAAGAAAAAACAGAGTTTTACAAAATTTTCCAACCATTTATGTGAAAATTCTTCCTAGTTCGCTGGCTATATAAGAACAGGTTACGGGTGAGATTTGACTCACTGGCTGTAGTTTGCCCATCCCAGGTTTGGATCATCATTCATTATTAATTTCCTAAATCAGCATGGTTAGATTTGCAATCTGGAGGTTATCAACATCATCTGGCCTCCTCACTATGTTCATCATTCACCCTCCCAATAAGAGGCTAAAAGCATAGACTCCAGACCCCAACTATCCAGATTTGAGTCCCAACTTTGCCAAGAAGTGTGCAACCTTGGATAAGTTACTTAACCTCTCTGTGCTTCAAAGATACCATCCCCCAAATAGAAATACTGATCTCACAGGATTTCTATGAAGATTACAGTGAGGTCTATAAGTAAAACATCTACTGCAGTGTCCGGCACATAGTCACAACTATGAAAGTGTTAACTTCTTTTTATTACTTTAATGGCACAGGGAGTAGAATAAGGCACACTTCCCCTTTGCAATGAAATGATAAGCAGACTCTATTCCCTGATCCCTGGAGATCCATTTGGTGGCAGACTTCATGCCAAGAGGAGAGAAGCTGTAAGGAGATATTCCTGGGCATTTTCCGAGTGTGCTTATGCAAACAGGATGCTGTAAATGTCTCTTTGGAGAAGGAGCCTGCCAGCAGGTCTCAGTTTTGCCTCGTGATTTATTGGGACCCTCTGCTTTTGTTCAGATAGGTTTTCCTGCCTCAGCTCTTCAATGATTGGACTGCAAGTCATGCCCTGTACAGTACCAAGCCTGTCTCCGTGCCCTACATAATATGTGATGAGAAGAAGTGCTATTAAAGAGGTTTCCTGTTACGGTCTCCTCATTGGCACCATGAGCTGAGCGGAAATCTCTAAAGGACTTATTTAGCATGCACACACTAGAACTGAACTAAAGCAGATCCTTGCATTGGCAGCTCAAGAACTTTAAATGCCCCTGGCAGAAACTCCTCCTCTCTTTCCTCCCCCTCTTTCTCTTGCTCCCTTTTGATGTTCTCTCTTTCTTTTAGCCTATCGTTGACAGTAAGTGCAATCACATTACACACAGCTTTCTTTGGAAAGCCCCCTTTTTAATGATCTGGCAGACACTGAGGCCTTCCAGAAAAAAAATTTCAATCCCTCTTCCCACAGCTTCCGCAAGCCCCAGTGATAAATGACACCTGTCATTCTGTCACAGACAAGCAGCACAGACCAGGATGTCAGTGATGTATGGCTCACCAGAACAGGAAATCAACTTCAAAAAAAAAAAAAGAAAAAAACCCTAAAAGAGCTGACCAGTACATTGTCAGGATCCTGCTCCCAAGGCCTCGCCTAACAGATAGACTGGAAGAGAGACAGAAAAAGTTTTAGCTTGGGGGGAAAAATGTATAAGATCAAAACAGAGAAATATGTATCTATGGAGAAACTGGCATCAAATAAGCCACAGATTGCTTTGCATTGTTTATTTCTTTGCAGTGCTCTGGATATTAGCCAAATTCTCACCTCCTCCTGTGATTTATGGAGGAAAAGGTTGATTCCTGCTCTGTGAGAATTCTATTTTCTTTCTGGAGTCTCAGAAAAAAAGTGAGTCAACTCGAGCTTTGTTCGTTAAGCCTAAATTACCCCCGTTTTACACTAAGTCCAATGAAAAACAATAAAATTTCCAATATCCCCCAAGGGATTCCCTCCATCCAAAGATTGTCCCCTGAAGATTAATAACCTGCCTTTATGTTGATGGCAATCTCAGCAAAGATTGGGAGATGGCTTCATTTTCTTTATCTTTATTTTTTTTTTCTCTTTTGTATCAACCCCCACCCCATGATTCATACACATTGAATGCAACACTTTTTTTTTCTTTCAATCAAAACCACTGCACTTAGATTCACTTGGGGTCCTGATTTAATAGGCAAACTCAGCCATATTCTCAGATTGAATATGAACATCTACAGGGTGTCAGGCCTGTACTATATCCAAAACAAGAAATTAGGAAACAGTGAAATCCGTCCTATGCAGGATTTCTCATCCTCAGCACTATTGAGGTTGGAAGCTGGATCACTGTGTGCAGTGGGCGGTGTCCTGTGCACTGTGGGAAGCTTAGCAGCAACTCTCGCCTCTACCCGCTAGATGCTAACAGCTTCCTCGTCCCAGTTGTTTCAATAAAAAGTGTCCCAAACAATACAGAACGTGCCCTGAGAAATGAAGTTGCCTCAGTTGAGAACCACTGTTCAGTACATTTGAGATCAAATCCCCAAAGAGAAATAACATTCATGGGATCAATTGAAGTTGGTAGGTAATTAAACACTAAATGGTATGATATAGAAAACATTAGCTGCAGGAATTTAGGGACTTTCCAAGCGACACATTTGTATTTATCAGGTTTGTACAAATGCCTCTATTTTAAGCTGTGTAACAATAATAAAAATCTTGTTATAAGACATAGACCCACTGGCCGGGCACAGTGGCTCATGCCTGTAATCCCAGCACTTTAGGAGGCTGAGGTGGGCGGAT
Source organism: Chlorocebus sabaeus (assembly GCF_047675955.1). Classification (NCBI taxonomy): domain Eukaryota; kingdom Metazoa; phylum Chordata; class Mammalia; order Primates; family Cercopithecidae; genus Chlorocebus; species Chlorocebus sabaeus. Next base: position 10,981,956 of record NC_132905.1, read on the forward strand.
CACAAGGTCAGAAATTCGAGACCATCCTGACCAACATGGTGAAACCCCGTCTCTACTAAAAATACAACAATTAGCCGGGCGTGGTGGTGCGTGCCTGTAATCCCAACTACTCAGGAGGCTGAGGCAGGAATATCACTTGAACCCAGGAGGTGGAGGTTGCAGTGAGCAGAGATGGTGCCACTGCACTCCAGCCTGGGCAACAGAATGAGACTCTGTCTCCAAAAAAAAAAAAAAAAAAAAAAAAAAGACATAGACCTACCATTTATTTTGTGCATGTCTTATGTATCGATGTGATGGAACTGAATATTGGTATAAAACAAAAAAAAAGAAATCTTAGTCTCACACAAATCACGTTGATACCATAGGGAGATGCCAACCAACAATCAAAAATCTCTTTTCTAATGATATTATGAAATGACATTATTAAAGCTTTGAAAAATATTGAATTACTATTCATTAAACAATATTATTAAACCTTTGCGAACATTTAAGTTTCTAGACTGGATTGAGGAAGGTAGGACTACAAGAAAACTTTTATGTCTATGCCTTCTTTGTAGATGATAGCACAAAACTGTTAACATACAAATCTTCAAAATGGAGTTTATACAGAGGTATTAAAGACATTCTTTGACCTACCCCCAAAAAAGTGGGATGAAAAGAAAACTGAGCCCAGTTTCCAGACAGCATGTATAATACCTAAGGTTGTCACCCATCAATTGTGACTAAAAGCGATCAAAATTAATTTAGAAGAGACAGATAGATTTATCCATGTATAAAGCCAATAAAGAGAATCACATGAGAAAACAAAACAAAAAATATGTAATAAGCTGAGCTGAGATCACAAAGAATAAAAAACGAAAAGCATGTAATTAATACATTGGGCACAAAATCAACCTTAGCATCAAAATGGAAGAAGAAAAGACAACAATGAATTAAGAAGAATTACAGGCCACTGAAATGTAGCTATTTCCATCAATTGAAAAAATAACCTCAAATGCTTTATAAATACTAACTGGTTAATCTTCAGAATTATAAGGTCAATAATTCAGGTGGTTGTTGCAGTTATTAATATGGGTACTGAAACTACTTTCATAAAGATCTTAAAATCAGAGTACCTATCATTCACGCCCCCTGCCCGCCCCGCTCCTCTACCTCCCTGCAAATCAGCTGGTGGAATTTGTTTCTCATTGTATTGGTTTCTATCTTGGTCAACTTAAGACAGAGTATTCTTTGTTCACACAACACTGACTTGCCTACCAGTGGGGAGCCTAATAAAATTTTATGCTGTTATAGGACTTTTCTGTCTCATCCTCACCTCCTGGTCTTGCATCATGTTGAGGGCAATTACACATTTATTTATTACACATCCCCAAATATAAAACCACGAAAACTATACCAAAGACAGCAGCTTTTCAATCATCCATCAAGATATACCAGTTTCAAAAGACAATCCTGAGCCACATCCTGAAGGTCATTACTCACTCGCAAAAGCTCATTTCGAAGGCCTCCTTCATCTCTTGATATCGTTAGATAGTGTGTGTGCCAAAGTGCTGCTTGGGGATCTCAATAGCTCCATGTTCTCTCTCTCTGGGCATGATTAGTGTGAGGTGTGGGCACCAATTTAGGCTCTGTCTACACAATGCCAAAACCGTCCATGGAGAAATGAAACCGTCCATCAAACTGCTGGTGGTTTTAGCTACACGATGCCGAATTGTGTTGACTCATCCACCCCCTGCGCCACAACTGCGTTCGCTGATGATTTGAGTTCACTTTGAGTATCTGACAATGAATCTGCTTAATATACTAGATATGAAATGGACCACAAAGATGACATGGTCCTTACTAAATCAAACTCTAAAATTTATCTGTGTTCCACAAGCCCTGCACCCCTCAGCACAGGCTATTCTCCCTCCCACCATGCTCTTGCCTAGCCCAATATATTTGAGTGCCTGGATCCACCCTTTCCTGAAGCTTCAAGGTTTTCTCCTAGACGTTTTAGTATTGTGAGCCAACATGCTTTTCCCCAACTCTTAAGTTTTTTTCTCAAATTAGACAGCAGTTTAAGTGCTTTCTGTTTATTACCTCATTTAATCATTACAACTGTGCTAGGAGGTAAGGGCCACAATTATCCATGCTAGACTTTGTCTGTGCCTTGTGCATATTTCCTAGGCATGTGCCTCTCCCTCCCAAGTATTCTTCTGGGATTACCTGTGCTTCTCTGGTTGAGGGCAATTGTCTGGCTGTTCCCACACAGGGCAAGCTGGAAATGCTGGAGAATAATGCCCCTAGAAGCTTCCAAGCAATGACAGATGAAGATTTGGTGAAAAACTACCCCAGCATCCTTAGCCCTCATTGGGATAACTCTGAGGTGTGTGTTCTACCTCTCTTCTAGAATTCCCCAGCACAAGGAAGCTCCTGCTGCCCACCGGGCTGTCAGGCTGGATAACTCACCCTTCATTAAGATCCTTCCCTTCCTGTCTTACAGCCCCACTCTGCTATTAGGGTTTCCCAGGATCAACAACCAAAGAAAGAACGTGTACTCAAATTCTTGATATGAAGTGTCATTCTTGGGGAACACAAATGAAGGCAGCACATTTGTACAGATAAGGAAAGAAAAACAGAGGCCCCATTATCTCGTGCAGGAAAAGAGAGTGGGTCTGCCATTCTGACACCAATATATGGGATTTCTATCAGGCCCTGGTCCTCCTCCAACTCTCTTTCTTTAAAAGAAAGTGATGTTCCTCACCACCCACCATGTCCTGATCAGAGGAACCATGGGAGAAATTTCTCTTGGACTTGTCTTGAGAGACAGGCATGGACTTTGAATCTTGGGATGAGGCCAGCGTTGTAACTCTTCACCTGTTTTTCTTGTGCTGTATCTTTCAGGATCCTCAGGCCCAAATTTTCACTCCAATTATAGTTGAATACATTCTTGTGAAATTACATTTCTCCCTGCTTCATTTTATTGTTTTAACAAAATTTAATTTTGCCATTGTTTCCTCTCTCATCTTCTTTTAATAAACATTATTTTTGGTGTGAACTATTATATCTGGACTCAATTCTTTGAAGAGAAAGTTTTTAAAAATACTTAGGCTACATATATATCTGTATTGTATTTTATATATTGTTATATATATATTTAATTCTTCTTTCATACATTTTAATACATGTAATACCATTTAGTGGCATGAATCTTGAGTCAGTGTGTTTATCCATAAAACTTCATAGTATAAGGAACACAGTACAGTATTTGGAGCACAGCTCCCGAGTCAGACTGTGTGGGTTCAAATCTCAACTCCATGAATATTATGGGTTGTTAGGCAAGGTATTTACTATCTCTGTGCCCCAGTTTTCTCAGTGGAATAATAATAATACCTAATAACATAGGGCTGTTGTAGGGATTGATGGAGTTAAAACATATGCAGTGATTAAACTGTAACTGGCAGATAGCAAACATTGTATGAGTGTCTGCTGTTATCATTACTGAAACCCTCCTTGCAAAAATTATAACTGAGAAAATTATTACAGTGAAAGAGATCTGACTGAACTGACTCCATCTTGCTTGTCATCTCCAAGCTGTTGTTTTCATTCCTGGGCATAGGCCGAACCAACTTTGGGAGGAACTTAGTTTATAGCTTACCATTGAAATAAAGAGGGTAACAGCCCTTTCCCAAAACAAATCCCCTTCCTGCCTGGGGACAAGACTGCCTTTGCAGGACTAACAAATTAGCCACAAGGTTAGAAATTATGGTTTAGGAGTCATGCAGCTGGAGGCTGCAAGATTCTAAACTTCCCAATTTGCTCCTCAGGGTAACATCACTATTGTAAAACCTAAGATCCATGCTTGAGGTATTATGCAGACCCTGCACTCAATGGATCAGCTGGCAACACCCAGATGGATAAACTGACTCTTCTGGTCTTGTGGCCTCCACCCAGAAACTGACTTAGTGCAAGAGTACAGTTTCAACTCCATATGATTTCATTTCCAAACCTACCAATCAGCACTCCCCATTTTTCAACCTCCTACCCACCAAATTATCCTTAAAAACTCCAGTCCCTGAGTTTTCAGGGAGACTGGTTTGAATAACAATAAAACTCTGGCCTCCCATACAGCCAGCTCTGCGTGAATTAAACTATTTCTCTATTGCAACTCTCCTATCTTGACAAATCGACTGTGTCTAGGCAGTGGGCAAGGAGAACCCGTTGGGCAGTTACATTACAAGGCAACTCTAAATCAAGATTATTACAATTATTTTTTGTGAAGAATGTGTTTCTCGGGGGCATGGAGAGTTGGCCTAACAGAAAATCATGGCCAAGTTTACTTTCTGGCTGTCAGCCATAGTGTGCCCTAAACTTTTTAGTAGTTTCCACATAGGAAACTGTGAATATCAGAATTTAGTAAGCGTGGCATTTTCTGGGGCAAAGGAGTGAGTCTCCTGTAGAAGGCTGCCAGGGTCTGTGAGTAAATGTTTCTTGTGCCTTCCCTCCCATAGGCCCCTTAATACATTCTAGCTTAAATGTCGATGTGTTTTCAATTCGAATAGTATTTACATATGCCTCATCTGGTAAACAGCACTCACTCACACACAAAATGGATTGAGGAGAAAAGTCCCTACACACTTGTCTTAAGTGTTGCAAAGCAGCAGGTCACGTCAGCGCCGGATTAAGCAAAGTTACTCAATGCGATCTGACACAGTTCAAGCAATGCAATGTGACAGGACACCAGCAAGTAAGCAAAAAACACGCTATTTTTGGCCCAAGTGCTCATTATCGTCTTACATGCAATGGGCTGATTTGTGATAGTATTAAGCAGGGCATTTTTTTTTTTTTTTTTCATCCTAATACTGTTACTGGCTTGTGGGTGGGTTTAGAGGACCTCTCAATGGCCTGGCCTCTCCAGGGTATTCTGGAATTTTAATCTTTTGAATGCACTCTACAAATGAGTAGGTCACACCCTCAGTAGTTCAGCTCAGAGGCTGCCAATGTATAACAACTTTTCAAAATGAAATGCAAGCATTAGAGGCTGCAGCTTAGAGGCTGCCAATGTATAACAACTTTTCAAAATGAAATGCAAGCATTAGACAAAGCAGGATGTTGTTCTGAACTTGATCAGCACATCTGAACACGTGTTTGAGTGCTGGCTTGCTCAGGTAACACAGCCCCACTTTTCCTCTGGAGAATGTCCTCTTGCCTCATCTTCCTTCCTGTGCTTGCACTGGAACTCATCACGTGACTCAGACCTAGCCAATCAGAACATAGCCTACCCCTGACCACAGTGATTGGCTACAGCCTGTACATGTGACCTAGGGGGGACCAATGAGACTTAATTAGCCTTTTTCCTCCTGGGCATTTGGAAGAGAAGCACGTGGCCTTGTGTTCTCCTGGGTCTGAATCCGGAAGCCCTGTGGAGCTGCTGGGACCAGGACAGGATCTGAGAGTGAAGCTAATACAGAGGAAGGAGGACCCTAGAAAGAGAGTGAAACAAAATTACCTTAGCCCTTGCACCTGGCCTGAAGGCAGTTTCCCCTGTACACTTAAATCACGTGAGCCAATTCACTATCTTTCTTTTCCTTTATCTCTTTCCTTAAGTCTTTTTGAGGTGAGTTTTCTGTTATGGGCAACAACGAAAACAACAACAAAAAATCTTGACTTAGGATGGCATTGAAAAGTCCATGGCCACAAAAGATGAGTGTGGTCTTAAAACTTCCAAGCAGAGCCCCCTGCCACTGTCCCCAACATCCACTTGCTTCCTGCCCACAGATGGAGGTGAAGCACACAGGTTTCCAGCTGGTGCCCGGTGGCTGTCGTGGGAAGGGCGACCTCAGCGTTGGGTTCCCATCAACACTTCTCCCCGGTGATGGAGGCACTGTGGCTTACTCAGCCCTTAGCGCCTATCAGCAGAACACTTTATCACGCTGACACGCTGATATGCTAAATGAAGAAGTTGAAGAAGTGCAAGGCACAGCGAGGTCACCCAGAAGTTAACTGAGGGGATTGCAGGAAACAGTAGACACACTCCACCAGGGAGGGCCCGGATAGGCGCAGGAAAGGTGGCAAACAGCACCCAGGCCCTGTGCCCCTTGGCTGTACACCCCATTACAGCCCTGACAGCTGAGTTCTAAACAGTTAAATATGAAACTGTCAACAAGGCCCTGTCTTAATAACCAAACTTGAGGCCTTTTATCCGGGAAGATTTATGAAGTAATTTTAAAGAGATCCAAGCAAACATCTGTCAATAAATTGAATGCCGGCTACAGGATTTACAAGCAAGACAAGAATTTCTCATTAAGTGCACATTAACACGGTGGGGATCATAAAAAGAAGGAGGCCAGGATGCGGAGCCTCTCAAGCTGTCATTAAAACACTATCTAAGAACTAATGAGGAAGTGATGGAAGGATACTAATGATGCCCTGGGCGCCCAGCCTTCGCCAGTCTGAAAAAGGCCAGGAAGAATCAGACAACTCTGGAGGCTGGCTGCTGGCCTGGGGTGGCTCCTTGGAGCTCATTCTGCTGTCTGCTTAGGAGCTGCAGGTGTCCTTCAGCCACCGAGGGACAGCCACCGAGGTACTCACGTGGCTCACTGCACCATCCCTATCAATGGAGTTCAATTCCCAGAGCCTCCTGGTGGTCAGCTTCCGATGGTCTCAGACACTTAACAAATATTCCCATACTGCCTACCTCATTTAAGATGCTGGGCTAAATAACGTTTCCACAGTGCAAGGAGGAACCTCCAGAAAGTTCTCTGTGGCTAAAGCATGCCTTTGAAATGCAAGACACACAAAGCTTCATTTTTGACTGATGGGCAAGAGACGGGTTTGGGAAAGACCCTGGAGTACCTGTTGTCCACACCATCCCTCAACTCACCCCTTCCCTGGACAGATTCTTCCTGGCATGCTTTGTCCCCAAAGCTCTCCCTCTGCCCAGAGTGATGCACAGATCAGAACCACCAATGGCAGAAAGTCTGGGAAGCCTGAGGAGTGGTAAGACTGGAAACGTGCAAAGGTCAGTGGGAAGCTTGTTTGGGTCATGAGATAATACATATCTGGTTGGGGAATATAGCCATGGGGGTCAGAACCAGGAATTAAACCAAAAAGCCACTGACTCTGTGACTGAGGTTGAGGCTACGTGATTGTCCCCCTATCTTTTTTTTTGAGACGGAGTCTGGCTGTGCCACCCAGGCTGGAGTGCAGTGGGGCGATCTCGGCTCACTGCAAACTCTGCCTCCCGGGTTCACGCCATTCTCCTGCCTCAGCCTCCCGAGTAGCTGGGGCTACAGGCGTCCACCACTACGCCTGGCTAATTTTTTTTTTGTATTTTTAGTAGAGACGGGGTTTCACCATGTGGGCCAGGATGGTCTTGATCTCCTGACCTCGTGATCCGCCCACCTTGGCCTTCCAAAGTGCTGGGATTACACGCCCGGCTCCTCTATCTTTTAAATATATTGCTATATTCCATTAACATATTTTAGTATATCACCATATTATATATATTACACATATATATTTATGTACATATTTTCCCTTTTTTCTTCTTTTTGTCTTTCTTCCCACTACAGTTAACTTTTTCAGAGGGTAAAAGGTGTTTTGTCTTGTTCAACACTGTGCACTCAGAACCGAGAAGAGTACCTGGACATAGAGTACGTGCTCAGTAAATATTTGTTGAATGAATTAATGAAGGACTGTGAACACTGGGATCCAATGAGGTTAAAAAAAATGACCAGATCAAAAGTACATGCATGAGTAAACAAAAAGAGGAAGGGATTAGAGAATCTCTGTAGCAAACGTCCTAAAATGATTAAATGCTGAGACACATGCAAAAAAGCTTCTTAGGGCAGCTATCACTGACAGGTATGGTTTAGTGTGAATCCTAATAAACAGTCGAATGGATTCGGGACTGGACATAAAATGATAAAAGGAACCAGAAAAAGAGAACCAAGTTTTTTACCCATAGCATTTATTATCATTAGGAGTGTAAACATCATGATAAATTATTGTAAATGATGATAGCACTTTTGAGGCCTCGCCATGTGCCAGCCACTCTGCTAAACCCTCTATCTGAAACGAAAGATTCCACTTTTGATCACTGCCACTTGAAAGCAAAATGCCGGCCAGTAACACAGAATTAGATTGATCTGTAGTGGGAGGACAGTGGGAATTCAGGGAATGAAGGAAAGTACTCCAGGATGGCAACTGGTACCACAGCAGGGCAGAGTAAATGCAGGGCAAATACTTTTTAAAGAAAGGACTTGCTTTCAAGGGGCCTCCTTTGGGAGGTTTCCCACCTCACCTTGCCCAGTCTCTTTTCTTTCTGCAAGGAAAAATCGAGATAGTCTGGTGGCCAAATACATTCATGGAATATGTATTCAGATGCCATTTATTCAGGAAATAACAAGCACTTACTATAAGCCAGGCCCTGTGCTAGCAGGTGGTACTGCAATGAACAAAATAGCCTTAGTCTGCTCTGGTGAAACTGAGAATCTGGCAGGGAGGAGAGGCAGAGAGCACGCAGTTATATTAAGTCTTGTGAGTATTACGTGAAGGCATCTGTGCAGCTGTGTCACCATTTGCTAAGGGTGAATGTTTCAGAGTAATTTAAAGAAGAAAAGATCGTTGTGGTTAAGTAGCTTGAGAAACACTGTCAGAACAACTTTCGCAGACCCACTTAGCAGGGAGGATGGTGTGCTGTGATTAATTCCTTTTGTCAGATGTGTTGTGTGTGAGACCTCCCTGTCCTGTAGACACCCTTGAATCTGCCTTGATTCACTCAGCTATTCATTTCCTCATTTGTTCAGAAAATGTTTGAGCCCTTTTCTGTGCACCATGCCCACCGCTGGCCAATGGAAACAGAGACTTGGGCACAGCCCTGTGGGGTTCCTTAGTGCTGCGGATTGAAGGAAACACCTACTCCAACAGCCAGAACATCAAGTGTTGAATGTTATCAGCAGAGTGTAGCAGCTCCGAGGCCTGGTAAATTCCACCTTAGGGACTTAGAGAAGGGTTATCAAAGTTTGGCACATGTAAATTGGGTTTTGAAGGATATATAGAGGTTTATCAGGTAGAAAAATATGATCTAGAATAGAAACAAGGAACAGTATGTTGGCAGGGGTGGGTGGGTGGAGGAAGAGCACAAATATGAGAGGACTTAGTGTGCTGAACAAACTGCTGAGTGTTTGATGTGACTAAGAGTGAGAGAAGGTCTCTGGTTGAAAAGCTTATGTGGAGGGAGAATAGGCAGACCTTAAGGTGACTATTTGCTGATTTGGAGGAACCAAAATGTTAATGATGGGCTAAGGAGTTTGGATTTTCTGCCTCTGACGATGTTTTCCAAACATCAGTCATTTGTGGACTACTTTCACAATTTTTGCCCTGTCTAGCTACGGACTTGGGGATTCCTTTTTTAAGCAGCCCACTTAAAAATACACTTTATTATATTTACTATATTTGGTTTTAAAAGATAGTTCTAAAAATACCACAACTATTCAAATAAAATGTATTCATTTGTATTCTCCTCCAAAGCATCTTATCCACTACACTTCTGGAAATATTGTTTGGAGCCCTGGGATCTGTAGTATTTTTGGAACTACAGGATCAGGTCAGAGCTGTGGTTTACAAAGATGCTCCTGTTGCCAATAAGAAGAATGGATTAGAGGGGCTAGATGCACAGAGACCAGCTAGAGGGCGAGGATATAAATACGTCTGAAAGGTGACAAAGTCCTGGATGAAGCAGCAGCTGTGGGGTTGAAGAGAGTTAGGGACTTATTTGAGGGCCACTTCAGAGTTAGAGCAAACAGGATTTAGCAGCAGATTTGATGGGGGAGAGAGGGATGGTGGCAATTGTGATGGGTTAGATGTGGCTCCTTAATGGAGGGGCAGTTCCTGACAGCCATTTACAAAGTGATTCCATCTAGATCAGTCATTCACAGACGCTGGAATCTTGAGCTCTTCAATGCCTAATGCACAGTTATGTAACCTGCAGGAGCTGAATTCTTGGTGACGGAGCCAGCAAGATCCTTCCTGGGGAAAACTGTTTACTTGATATACAGTGTTTAGGATGGGGAAAAAAAAAAAAAAAAAAGAAACACAAATATTTTATCCATCTGTCTGCCCAGCTGTGGATGTTACATAGCTAATAGAAGAAAAATTTCTGTTAGCAGTTTTCTCAGTATTTTGTAAATCTAATTCTTAGATTTTTAGCTGCAGAAGTGTTATTTTCAATGATAAAGGCAAACCAGGATAACTACAGTGGGAAATTGAAGTAGGTAACTGGTTCATTTCATGTATTTGAATTTTTCAGAACCCCAGCGCCATCCCCACACACACAGGGGAAGGCAGAGGAGGGCAGACACACCATCCTCCCTGCTTTGTGAATCATCTAGACGATATCAATCCATTAAACCACATAACCGATCATCTCTTTTCTTCATTTTGCTTCTGTATGTAAGATTGGAATATCTTCACTTAAGAAAGAAGGGGAAAATGGATCCTAACAGTCATTTTAATCAGGTAGAAAGAAAAATGAAGGGGAAAAAAATCCAAACATCTCTTTTCCCCTTCTTCCTCAGTAGATTTTTTTTTCCTGTAATGGTGTAATGTGATGCCTTTCTTTGGGTAAAGCAATTTGCATCACTTAGAGGAATGAAAGGAAACTTTAATATCAAGTTTATCTAAACTACTGAGTGAAAAGAGACTTGAAACTCTTAACTCAAGCCAAGAGAAGCACAAACTGCTGGAAAGTTCCAGTGTTTGGGAGGGAGGATTGGATACTTTCCTCTAACTACTTTGATGTTACAGTTTTTCTTCCATAAAACAGAATTAAGAGTGTCTACTGAAGTGGGCTTTAAGAGAGTTAATAAAATATTGAAATATAGTGTTCAGCACAGTGCCTGACATACAGCAAGTAGCCAGTACGTGGTGGAAGGAGTTATTATTCCCAGTAGTCCATCTGTCATTTAAGCTCAAATTAATTTTAAGTTCCATTAACAATTAGCTCTTCCATCCCTTGGTTTTCTCCATGTTTTAATTTGGTAAATGTATGCACCAATATACACTCTCTACTTGCTATAGTTTGAATGTTGCTCCCTGCCTGGCAGTATTGAGAGGTGGGGCATTGAAGAGGTGATGAATCCATTCATGCATTAAAGAGTTAATGAATGAATGGGTTTACATGGGAGTGGAACTAGTGGCTTTATAAGAGGAAGAGAGACTTGTGCATGGCACCTTAACACAGCTTTGTCACAGTGTGATGCCCTATGCTACCTTGGGACTCTGTGGAGTGTCCCCACCAGCAAGAAGGCCCTCACCAGATGCAGCCCCTCAACCTTGGACTTCTCAGCTTCTGTAATTATAATAAATACATTTATTTTCTCTATAAATTGATGACTTTTAGATATTCTGTTATAAGCCACAGAAAACACACTAATACACTACCTAAAACTGAACTACTAGAAATGGAATAATAAAAACAAACATATTGTCTGGGTGTGGTGGCTCATGCCTGTAATCACAGTGCTTTGGGAGGCTGAGGTCAGAGGATCATTTGGGCCCAGGAGTTTGAGACCAGCCTGGACAACATAGGGAGACCCTATTTCTACAAAAAATAAAAAATTAGCTGGGCATGATGGTGCACACCTGTAGTTCCAGTCTCAGTTCTGGAGGCTGAAGTGGGAGGATCCTTGAGCCTGGGAGGTCAAGGATGCAGTGAACTATGGTTGCACCACTGTACTCCAGCCTGGGTGATAGAGCAAGAACCTGTCTTAAAATAAAATAAAATGAAATAAAATAAAATAAAATAAACACACATACTTAACCAGCACCATAGGAAATCTCCACTCTTGGGAGAACTTATCAACAAATGGCAGTGCATCCATACAGCAGAACCTTCCTCTGCAGTGTGAAGGAGTAATCGGCAGATGCATGCAGCAACTCTTACAGATCACAAAGGCCTTATTCTACGTGAAAGAAGCCAGTCCCCAAAGGTTAATTACTGCGGGTTTCTATCTATATACATTACTAAAAGACCAAACGATGGAGATGGAGAACAAATTAAAGGTTGACAGGGAATAGGGTAGGGGGAGGGTGTGACTGGAGAGGGAAGCAGTAGGGAGTTTTCTGGAGGGAGGGAGCTCTTCTGGGTCCTCACTATTGTGATCATAACACAAATCTATACATGAATGGAAGTTCATAAAAGTGTACCTCACAGGAGAAAGTCAATTTTACCATATGATAATTTAAAAAATAAGACAAGCAACCAGACACAAATTTGAGGTTAGGTCTTCATTCTTGGAGGATGCTTGCCATTTTCACAAACATAGATTAAAACCTAAAAAGGCAGTGCCACAACCCTTGTGTGTGTGTGTCTGCATGTGCATGTGTGTGTGTGTTTCTTTGTCAGGGGAGAGATGTCAGGGAGAGATGTCAGGGAGAGAGAAAAGGAGTATAAATGTCACAAACAGGTCATATTCCCATGGCATAAAGTGTGAACGTCTCTTCAAGTTGTTGACTTGGGTTATGGGATGGGGTGGGATAGAGGAGTGCAGTGGATATGGGATGGGACCAACAGTGAAAGGGTCAGTGAAAGGGAGAAGATGACCAACAAAATATAAAAGCAGCAAATATCATATAATGTGATCATAATTATGTAAAATTATGTAACGTGTGTGTGCGTAAAAACATAGAGTTGGCCATGTAGCTCTGTAGCTGCCGACCTGTAAGAGTGTCCATGCTATATTTTTAAGTGAGCAAAGCAAGTTGCTGTGTAATACGTAGAGGATGCATCTCCTTCAGAAGACACAGACAAGTCAAAATCCTGAGATACACAAACTCCCCTCTTTCCAAATGCCCAGCTTCCATATTTCAGATGGTAAGCAGAGACAATAAAAAGGGTCAAATGATGAGGAAATTTATATTGAGGTGTGCCATGCTCCCAGTTAAATGAACACTAAACATTCTACAGTGTCAGAAAAAACATATATTGCTTTCTTTTTTATAAAACCTTTCAATTTAATATCTCAACACAGTTTGCTAACATTAACTAGCTAATCCAGCCAAACACTTCTTGTAGATAGCTTCAAAGAAAATATAATAATTTGCTCTATTTTCCAGATAGAAATGAAGATGGAGCACAGTGTTTTCATTGTTAGAACATTCGGGGGTTTTCAGAGCACTTCTTTATGGGTTATCTCACAGAGGTTGCTATTGGTCTGGCCCACTGAGTTGTGCCCACTTTATAAGTGAGGAAATTGAGACTTATGGGGGAAGTAGGATACCTTTAACTGTTTAGAGAATAGAATGAGTAGAATGCCTTTAATTTTTCAAAGTACTTTTGTGTCTATCTGTGCCTCCAGATAGTATCAAGGTCTTGCCCATGAAACATGTGGCCTATTTTTTTTTTTTCCAGAAAAAATGGCAAAAAATCTATCAAAGAATGCAAGGACAACATTTTTATAAAGAACCCTTACAAGGACAGATTGTTCCAATCTATTTGTTCTGTTGGTCAAAGGGTTAGGCAAAACAGACCTTTTGGTGCTGAACACACCCCAAAGCCAGTGTCAGGAATGCCGATAAGAAAAAATCAAGAACACAGAGTGATACTGGCTTTTGATACCACGGAGACGACAGCATTAGGACAATGTTCCCAATACTATATTTGGCAATGTGATAGAATTCACTGGAATGGCTAGACGTGTAGTTGATTTTTATTAGTTTTTCTTGGAACACTGAATATACATAGAACTAAACATAAATAAAAATGTAAATATATGTATTTTTAAGTAGAATTACTCAGCAAAGCTCCCTGTTGAGAATGTGACGACCTGCCTGCTTGCATGACCTCACTCTCTGGCGGTTTGATTTTCTTTGAACAGAAGTCAGTGTTGTGTTTTCTGCATGGCATGCATATGTGCCACCTCTGGGGCAACACGATGCCTACCAAAGTGGCAGACCGCGAGGAATGGATACAAGCAGAGAGATGCTGGAGCTGGCTCGAACTGGGTGCTTTATCCTTGTGTCTGTCATGTAGCTTCTGAGCTGTGGGAAAGCTGAGATTAATTACAGGAAATGGAGGCACATCAGAGGCAAGCAACAGGCAGCTCAGAGCTCCTGGCTGAAGGGACCAAGTTGAGACAGAAATAGGGATCATGTAGAAGCCAACGATGGCAGTGGTCAAAATGGAACGAACTGAAGACAGTTGGAAGAAGGTGAGCAAGTTAGAGTCTAAGGTGTCAAAGCGTGGCCACCCGTCAAGGAATTCAGGGGCTGCATTCCCACCCTGGAGGGAAAAGGAAGGTCAGGAAAGCCATGCAATGAATAATATTAAAAACACAGATCCTACTGCTTTTGTAACTTAATCTGATGCTAGCAGGGAGAGAAAAGAAGGAGAAAGAGCCAAGAGATATGCATCATGAAAGATAGAAAATGGTAGAAAGAGAATAAGAGAGGAAGGCTGGAAGAGAGGGAATGAAGGAAGCAAGAAGACAAAACATTAATTTAAAAATGAATGTCAGAGGTAAGCCGGGGAACATAAAATCTTGATATTTTATGTCAGGACAAGCTAATTAAACATGGATTCTTGTACACAGGTAATTGACTATTTAGTGAGTATTTTCAGCACAATGGGCTCGGCACTCAACAATAAAGTATCACAGTACACACACCTTCAGCAAGATGATGCAGGTCTTGGGATGAAGAGATGGTATAATACTAGGAAGGAGAATGGAGAGAGAGGGAGACCTCTGTGGTTTTCTAAGATTAGCTTTTTATTTGAGGACAATACAAATTACGGGCAGGGTTGCGTGTCATAGCTCACACTTGTAATCACAGCACTTTGGGAGGCCGAGGCAGGGAGATCACCTGAGGCCAGGAGTTTGAGACTAGCCTGGCCAATATAGGGAAACCCCGTCTCTACTAAAAATACAAAAATGAACCAGGTCAGGAGGGTGAGGCAGGAGAATTTCTTGAACCTGGAGGCTGAGGTTGCAGTGAGCCGAGATGGTGCCACTGCAATCCAGCCTGGGCGACAGAGTGAGACTATCTCAAAAAAAAAAAAACCCCAAACAAACAAACAAACAAAAACAAGGTTGCCGGGGGGGGGGGGGGGGGGGGCAGAAAGAATAATGAGAAAACTGAGTGGTAGCAGGGGATTCAAGGGTATTTAGAGACATATAAGCTGACCCTTGACTGAAATCCTAAGCTAGCTCTGTTCTCAAAAGATAGAACCCTCTCTTTCAGAACCTAGGACACAGACAGCAAGACATTTGAGGAAAGGGTATGTCTGAACAGTTACTGCCTGGGTCAGATTGATCATTACATTTTCAAAGAGGTGATACAAGGCTGAGGCTGAGGCACATGTGAGGTTCCTTCCACTCCAGCCAAGGTGCTCCTAGCTGCCGCCTGCAACTTCTTCCTTCTCTCTTCCTCTCCCTTTCCCTCTACTCTCCTTCACCACTCCCACTTTCTCAACCTGGCTCGCTCCCTCTCTTTTTCTCAATATGCAACACTCTTCAATTTTACAGAGCAAAATTCTGCTCCAGGCATCTGAGAGACTAGGATTGCTAGTGTGGCTTTTTTTTTTTTATTTTTTTTTTTCAGGGTCATTCAAGTGCATATGAGTGAAGAATAGCAGATTAAAATGCAACCCCAATTAAAATCTTAGGATGTCACAAGGCACTAATGTCAACATCTGGTTTTAGCAGCTGCAAATTTCTAGGAAAAGAAAAGTTGGCTTTTTCTTTTCTTTTTCAAAATCTAGATGCCTAAAGATACTTCTTAGAAAACTCACAGCAGAAAGACAGGAGCAAGAACAGAGGGTGGGAAGGCACCAACATGCAGGAGGCGTGGAGTGGGGACACTCATTTCTCCCTGATGTTCAAAACTGAGACGCGACCTCTAATGATGGGCTGCATTTGATGGGAGACTCATCAGAGGACCCAGGTGTTCAGCTTTTAACTTACTTTTTTTTTTTTGCAAAGCAGGTATTTCTGCAAACAGGAATTAGAGAGTGGCCTCCAGCTAGATTGCAGGGAGTCCCTGCAGAGAAAACCCTTAGAGAAGAGAATCACTGAAGAAGAAAATGAAGATGACAAGGCTGTTGCTTCTTAATAAACATGATCACATTGTCAGCATGCATTATTTATTACTTTTCTTTCACTGATTCATTGTCCTAAAACATGTAATCTAATATGGAGGGGAGCACACACATGCCTACACAGATGTCCTGGTGACTTTCTTGTGTGTTTCACAAAAAAACAAAACACATAACAAAACATTCAGGAGTTCTCCATTTGATGAAATCATTATAAACAACCTAATCTGATTTATCTTTCCCTCTTCCTCATATTCTTATTTTTCTTACTCTTTGCAAGACGCATACATAAAATGAACTCATCATCACTGAAAGTGATAATATTAGTCACCATTTTATGTATCATCCATGTGTCAGAGGCTTAATAATATATTTCTGATTCTGAAAAAGAAATAGCATTTCACTCATTTTGCATGCACAGAAGTGGAGCTCAGAGACTTTAAGTGACTTGCCTAAAATGGCACACCTAGAAACTGCTAAGCTGGATTGGAACTTGGGTATCTGGTTGCTGGATACTCGTATTAATTGCTAAATAGGACTGTCTCTGTTCCAGGTAGCAAAGCCGATAAATTCAGGGCCTGGGTCTGAACCCAGGCAACTCTGAATCCAGCACCTGAGATCTTCTCTGCTAACCACACTGCCCTTCAACATACACATTACTCTGAAATCAGTCAGCCCTGTGACTGTATTTTATTTATTTATTTATTATTCACACATATATTTTTTGAGACGGAGTCTTGCTCTGTCACCCAGGCTGGAATGCAATGGAGCAATCTCAGCTCACTGCAACCTCCACCTTCCGGGCTCTAGCAATTCTCATGCCTCAACCTCTTGAGTAGCTAGAACTACAGGCTCGCGCCACCACGCCTGGCAAACTTTTTGTATTTTTAGTAGAGATGGGGTTTCGCTATGTTGGCCAGGCTTGTCTTGAACTCCTGGCCTCAAGTGATTTGCACACCTTGGTCCCCCTAAAGTGCTAGGATTACAGGTGTGAGCCACCGCGCCTGGCCGATCCAGTTACCCAGTTACTTTAAATAATAACAACAACAAATAAAACTCACCTTTGGCTTTTGCTCTCCCTTGCTCCCATACTGTTTCTTTTTTTTTTTTTTTTTTTTTTTTTTTTTTTAATTTTAGCTCTGAGATACAGTTCACATGCAAGACACACAACCACTTCTTGAGTCTTACATAGATTTAGATTCCCAGCATCTAGCGCTAAGGAATTGATAACTATCATAATATGCAAACCCACTGAGCCACTATCAAACACACGTAACTAAACACTTTCGTTTCCTACTTATTTTTTCTTCTACCACTCCCCTTCCCTTTATGGGAATTAGTAAGACACAGGACCACCCATCTCTAAGAACATCCTTTGCTGGCTACCATTCCGAGAGGAAAACGAGTATAAAAGCAGCGCTGAGCTTTTCTGAAATTGTCAACACAGGGTTGGTAATACATATTAAGTAGGACCTGGTGAATCAGATCAGGAATTTGTGCTGAAAACCTAAAGGCAAGCAGAAGGATGCCAGGAGCCAGTGCTGGCCACAGAAAAAGGGTGGATCTTCCAACCAAGGGTTAAGCAAAGCCTGGGAGGGGACAGGACATGCAGAGCCACTCTGCATAGACTAATAGCCAAACTTGTACCTTCAACACCGACCTTCATTCATTGTGTGTGTGCATATTTTCCTGGTGATAATATTATGTTTCATAAGGAAAATCTGGAAGTAATAGAAAAATGTAAAGAAGAGTACTGCCTATGATAAATTGTATCATAACAATGTAATAATATTACCCAACAGTATCTATCCATAGTTACATCCATTTATTGATATATTATAACTATAAATGGATGTAGTATGGTACAGATTATAATGTACATACTATTTTGTAAGTTGCCTGTTGTTCCTCCTACTTAATATGTGGGAAACCTTTCATTTTATAAACATGAATTTTTAATGGTAGGTGATGATCTATTGCCCGATTTTTAAAAAATGTAACCAATCCCTGTATGCCTAGATCAAAACATCACACATACTCCATACATATATGTATCTACCATGTACATACAAAATTTAAAGATTAAATAATAAATAAAGAGTAGAGCTATGGCACATTGTGAAAATGGTGTGCAAATAACTAAAATTTGGGAAGTACTGCCCTAAAATAATATGTTTTTATATTACTGACAAAAATACATAATTATTTCCTTATTATTGGACATTGTTGTTGTTTCTAATTTTTCATTATTTTACCAGTGTTGCACTGGATATAATTTTACATATATCTTAGTGCAGAGATTCTCCTACTAGATTACTAGATATGTAAGTACGGGGTCACAGCCGTTGTTCACTTCATGGGCCTTTGATATCTTACCAAAGTGCTCAACAGAGGGGGTTATGAATTTGGACTTCCTCCTGGCGCATATGAAAGTGCTTCTTCCCAGCCAGGTGCGGTGGCTCATGCCTGTAATCCCAGCACTTTGGGAGGCTGAGGGGGGGTGGATCCTGAGGTCAGGAGTTCAAGACCAGCTTGGCCAATATGGTGAAACCCCGTCTCTACTAAAAATACAAAAATTAGCCTGGTGTGGTGGCAGGTGCCTGTAGTCCCAGCTACTTGGGAGGTTGAGACAGAAGAATCACTTGAACCTGGGAAGCAGAGGTTGCAGTGAGCTGAGATTACACCACTGTACTCCAGCCTGGGTGACAGAGTGAGATTCCATCTCAAAAATAAATAAATAAATAATAAAAAAATAAAAAAGTGCTCCTGCTTATTTCTTTGAGTATTGACATAAAGAAATAACATAATGAATTGATACCTAAGATGATAATGGTAACAGTAATAATAATGGTACTTGGTGGTTTAAGTTGTGTATCTTTGGTAAGCAATTATCTATCTATCATCACACTACCAATGTTTTATGGCAATCTACTATCTTAAAATATAAACAAAAGCCAAAAAACAACAAGAAACACCAAATCCACTGGCCCCGATGAAGCAGGTACTGAACAAGAAAACAAACAAACAATAAAACCAAGGCATCAAGACAGAAATGGAGCAGGATGTGGCTGGTTGATACTAAAATTGCTCTATTTTTCTAACAGTCCACATGGCTCAGCCCATATGAGCTTAGTTATGAGAAAACATGTCCCATATGGGGTTGAGACTCTTCAGTGGAAGAATTTGTTTTCTTTAAGTCTCTGTCCCTTTCCCCCACCCCCATCTAACTTAGGAAGATGACTCAGTTCTTTGATCACATAGGAAAGAAGTACATTTTCTTTAGTATCATTTAGGAATCACCCTAAAGATGAAATCTACTGTCTGGATTACCAACAAGTTTGTGGATTAAAGCCAAGTGACCAGCCAGAAAACAGCCACAACATGGTATAAAAAAAAGAACACTCATTTGCAAATCGAAAGACAGAGACTTTAGAGCAAATTCTTCTCCCCTCATTAGCATGAACAGGAATAAAGAGCTTCCCTTGGTCTTGAGGCAACGGGGTACCCTGGCTCATCTGTGAGGCTTTGGATCCAGCAAATCAGGGTTCAAACCATGCCTCTGCCTCTTTCTGGCCCTCTGTGAGCAAGTCATCTTGTCTCTCTGAGCCTCACTTTCTTCATTGTCATCTGTGAAGTTGTTCTAAATACTCTGCTCACAGTTTTCAGTAAAGATTAAATCAAATAATGGGTGCAAAGAACTGAGTGCATGTCTGACATGTGGGTCGCCCTCAATCAAACATCGGTTTCCACTGATCTTTCCATGGTTGGTTCCTTGTCATCAAGGTTTCCGCTTCAGGGCCTCCATCCTACCCAAAGTAGCCCCTTCTTTCTATTAAAATTTTTGCTTTTGGAGACAGGATCTCAATACGTTGCCTAGGCTGGTCTCAAGCTCCTGGCCTCAAGCAATCCTCACACCCGGGCTTCCCAAAGCATTGCAATTGTAGGCGTGCGCCACTATGTCCAGCCATAGCTTCCTTCTAGTTACCCTCTCCCTTGTTACAATGTTTTTATTTTTTGTTTGTTTTCTTTATAATATTAGCACTATCTTGACGTAAGCTTATTTCGATCCTTGTTTATCTGAATCCCTCACTCAAATGTAAGTCATCTGAGAGCTTCGTCCTTTTTTGTCTCATTGAGCACATTTTTAGTTTCTGGCACAGTGTCGAACACTTAGTGGACACTCAATAAATATTGAAAAATAACAAATGAATAAATACATCTTCATGCACACACAAACCCACACATGCATCTATAGATACCATCAATATACCACCAATAGTTTTGTTGGCTAATTCATTCACTCTCTCCTCTCTTTTTCCTGCCTCCATCTTTTTTTTTCTCTTACTTTTCTTCTTTTCTTTTTCCTTTTTCCTTCCTTCAGCCAATAATTATTAAGCCAATCTCTCTGCTAAATTTTGGAGGTACATTCATGGACCAGACAGAATATCCTTGAAAGAGCCCAGGATTCAGATTTCTCTCTACCTCTCACTTCCTTCATTTCCCCTTCCTGACGGATTGCTCAGACTTCAGCCTCCATGATCTACAACAGTGTGGATCCAGAAAGCCTTGTTCAGATCCTCGGGGTGCTTGTCAAGTAGCTGCAAATGACTGCCTCTGACTATAGACTTTCAGCTTTGGTCATATTTTACTTTTTTGTAAAATATGCTATTTTGTTTCAAGATCTACTGCTGTCCACCAAAAATACAACTCTGTTACTAACCCTGCCAGCTCCTGAATGATACCTTTGTGGACACTAAAAACAATTTAATGGCATGTCACAATAGCAATTCACTCTGTTAATAGCTCCGCTCAATAATACTATATTGCATAAACCTCCTCTAGTCATCTGACAAATAATTCACCTTTACTCACTCCAGAGTAAGCTCCATTTCACTAACAAATATATTTCTCCCCAAACCTACAAATACTCAGCATCTCTGTCCTGTGACAATAGCTATTTTTCCTGGATGAGGTCATTGGTATCATGTTTCTATTACCTCTCGTTGGCTTAGTTCCAGTGACAATCTTTTCTCAGGTAGGGCATCAAATTAGGGGACAAGGCAGTTCCTAATTTCTCACTCACATACCCATGAATGAATGCATTGTGATCGCACAGGCATAGGAAGTCCTGGATCTTTTTGTGGACATCGCTCTGCCAAATCTAATCGATGGTTGTGTGCCAAAAGATCTAGATGCAAGGAGTATTTACGTGGATGAGCACTAGCCTTATTTAGGTTTATTATCATTCAAAATGGCGTCTTCACGGTAGTAGGCACAGAGGCTCCTGGCCTGGGAGCCTATGGACATCAAGAGTCCCGTGAATCTGGGAATTTCATAAATGTGCATTTAAAAAACAACCAACAAACAAAAACCCAGAGTTTTATTTTTATCAACCTTTAAGTGAAATTTAGCATTCCTACTATTATAAATGTAGCCACCAAGTCATGGGCCCTGTGACTTTAGCACCAATACAAATCGGAGATATCTGCACGTCACATTATAGTTGTTGCAGAGATATTGAAATATCATGGACATGTATTTCTATTTCAAAATTGTAGCAGTTATTAAGCCCACTGACCGATTTCGTTATCTAATGTGTTAATAAAGAAGCTCATCTACAACTGCATCACAATTTGTGTGTGTGTTTTTTTTTTTACTATTTTGGTAACTGCATTCCTGTATAATGAGGTGTTTGGGTAATCTTTTATATATTTTATGCATTCAAAAACAGTATTCTGAAAAGGGGTCCATAGGTGTCAGCAGATCACCGGGGGGTTGCCCGATAGTATAAAACACTTAGGAATCCCTGCAGGAGCATAGGGTGGGAAAGAGCCTGAGATTGAAAGCTAGGCCCATTTGGGCTCAATTCATGATTATTCAATAATAGTAATACAGCGAACACCCAGAAAGTGTTTGCCATGTGCCAGGCACTATTCTGAAAGCTTCACAGGCATTAAATTTACTTCACCTTTGTAATCATTCTATGAGATTCATCCTTTTACTATACTTTACAAGAAAAGGAAACTGAGGCTCAGAGAGGGTAAGTAACATGCCCAAGGCCACTCAGTGGGTAACCGGGAGAGGTGAGACTTATGCCCAGGGAGGACCTGCTGTTGACTTCTCTCCTCTGTGGCCTTTCACAATATCTCTTTGTAATTAGTAATAATTAGCAATAATATAAACCATTAGTAATAATATAAACAAGAACTTTCTATGCAACATTCATTTACTCCTCAAAATCACCCTACAAATTAAGCATTATGATTATTATCATCCTCATTTTCTTTTTCTTTTTTTTTTTTTGAGATGGAGTCTCACTCTGTCGCCCAGGCTGGAGTGCAGTGGTGTGATCTTGGCTCACTGCAAGCTCTGCCTCCCAGGTTCACGCCATTCTCTTGCCTCAGCCTCCCAAGTAGCTGGGACTACAGGCGCCTGCCACCATGCCCAGCTAATTTTTTTGTATTTTTAGTAGAGGTGGGGTTTCACTGTGTTAGGCAGGATGGTCTCGAACTCCTGACCTTGTGATCTGCCTGCCTTGGCCTCCCAAAGTGCTAGGATTACAGGCGTGAGCCACCACGCCCTGCCCATCCTCATTTTCAAGATGACAAAACCGTGATCCAAGAGAGGCGGAGTAAATTGTCCAAACCATATAGCTCAAAAGTGATGCCAAATCCAGGTCACTGCTTGCTTTTGTAAGTAAAATTTTATTGGCACAGAGTCACACCCATTTGCTTACAAATTATCTATGGCTACTTCCTCTCAACAGCAGCAGACTTGAGTAGTTGTTGCATGGTCCGCAAAGCCTAAATTATTCACTATTTGGCCCTTTACAGACAAAGTTTGCTAACCTCCTAACAATCATGTGTCATGCCCACTCCTTGGCCATGTCTGTCACTTTCTGGCTGGCAGTGTGACCCTGGGAAGGAAGTCACCTAAATCTCACTGTCTTCGGGTGGAAAATGGGCATGTAGCGACATCAACATCTTAGGATGGTTGCGAAGATAAAATGCAAAGAAAGAATTTAGTATAGGTCCTGGTACCTGACAAAGGTTCAGAAAATTTTTGCTGCTATATGATGACTAGTGTTATAATTTGAGTCTATAACTAGGGTTTCATGCCAGATTCTAAAGAGTCTAATCATCCGTAAAACCAAGTTGGCAATTGCTGGTCATGTCGACGCATGGAGAGAGCTCCTCCTGATGCCAAGTTTGCATTTAGCTTTTCAAAAATGTGATCTGTCTCTCGGATTAGGACAACACTGCCCTCTGGAACCAACCAGTCACTGGTCAGTGACCTAGTCCTTCCAGATGCATCAGCACTGCTTGAGCAGTTTGTTCATTAGGAATGAAATTTGGCCTCCAAATGGATTCAAGTGATTGGGACTAAATCTGAGCCCCAAATTGCCCAATAGAAGCCTGATCGCAGATATGCAGGGGGGTTCAAACCCATTGGAAAAGAATACAGTTAAGCAAAAGAGATCCCCAGTGGGTTGTGAAGGACCAGCTCAGGAAAGATAGTGGGATTACATGAAATGCATTTTTTAGAAGGGAAGAATGCCAACCCTATTTCCCTGCATGCTGCTTCCCAGGGAAACACTGGCTGATGCTACAAAGGAGTTGTCTTCCCTAAGCTATGTCAACAGAGGAAAAGAGAAAATTAAGATGATTACGTATGTTTGGGGGAAATTAGGGTGTTTTGGTTTGAAGTTTGCTTTCTCTATCAACCATATTAAGCAGGCAATCACCCAGCACTCCATTTGACCTGGAAGATGCTGCATTAACATGGAGAATTGTTTTTATAAGCACTTTTTAAAAATTAAGGCAGTAGAGTCATGTGCTTAGGAGTCCAGTTTTGGAAGCGGGCATGTATGGGTTCAAAGCCCAGCCGCCTTCATTTCAGGCTCTGGCCCTACACAAATGGTTTCATTCTGCCAGCTTCCGTTCCGTAATTCAGGAAATGGGGTAGTGCTTGTTTTATGGGACCCAGTACTTCAGTTCTCTCTCTATCTATGCCCTTTGCCAGCTAACTTACTCATGTCTTCCTCCTCTGACTGTAGGCTTGACTGTGCCATGTTGTCTACTGGGATGTTAGCAAGTGTGATGCAAACAGAAACTTGAAAAATGCTTACTTGGATGGACTTGTTCATGTTTTTTCTCTCAGCCACTGCTATAAGAAGAAAATGCCTAGGTTAGCCTGCTCCACAATTACAGAGGTGTGGTATGGGACCAAGTTGTCCCAGCCATCATAGTTGAGGCTGTCCTAGATCATCCAACCACTAGTCAATCCCCTAAACATGTCAGTGAGCCCAGTGCAGATAGGCAGAGGCTGTACTCCCTCATGGAAGCTGATCATAGATTTACGAAGAGGACTAACTGAGATCAGCCCAGCTCTAGCCCGGGTCACCTGTACTTCACAGACTGGCGAGCTAAAAAACTGTTAAAGTTTATGGCACTGAGATTTGGAGGTTTTGGTTATGGAGCACTGTCAATAGATAACTGACACGGATGAGAATATTTACTTCATACAAGTTGCTTTGAAAAATAGATGAGACAATACTTAGTGAGATCTAGCACAGAGCTGGTGTAGAGGTGGCTGGAGAAGCCAGATTGGTGACTGTAAGGAGATACTTCTGTAATTTAATCTGTGTTTTGTCTCCAACCCGTCCATGTAGTTATGGGTGGTGTTTCTTATGTCTGGGAAGCAAAGTGGCAGAGTAGAAAGCGGAAATACCCAGTGCCTTCCCCTGGTTTTTATTTCCAAAAGTTTAAATCTCTAGAGAAGCTTAGAGAATTTGGAACAGAAATAAAAGAAAACGTATTTAATCAGAAGTGGGGGTTGAGAGTGGGTCTTCCTCATGCCCTGTCCCCCACCAATTCCAGATGGAAAAGAGAGTCCACTTTGGCTGGGAGGAGGAGAGGTGGGAGGAGGAGAAACTGCACAGCGAATGGAAGTCAGCATCCCAGGGATTCAATATCTTTGCTGCGTCTAGGCCGCCATGACACCAGAGGCAGCCTCGCTAAAAAATATCCGTCCTCTAAGCACGGCCCAGATGCCAGAGAGAGCATCCTGACTGGTGTCATGAATGTGTCCCTGTAACCCAACAGGCTGTCCAGCCTTCCAGAGAGCTGCCCCCTCTTCCCTCCAAACACCGTGTGCTGGAGTCCTTTCTAGATCCCTGGCTCAACTTTAGGGAAAGAAGAGCCCGTAAAATATTAAAATTAAAGCCTTCTGTTTGCCCTGCTAGAAACAGAAATTAACTTGAAGTCTAGAAAATAAAAGTGGTCTTATTTGTAGATCTTTCATTTTTTGTCCTGAAACATATTCAACTAGATGCTACTCCTGATGATGTTGATGACGATAATGTTGTGATGGTTGTTGATGATAGAGGAAATCACTGCTGCCCTTCCTTCCTTCCTTCCTTTCTTCCTTCCTTCCTTCCTTCCTTCCTTCCTTCCTTCCTTCCTTCCTTCCTTCCTTCCTTCCTTCCTTCCTTCCTCCCCTCCCCTCCCCTCCCCTCCCTTTCCTTTCCTTTCCTTTCCTTTCCTTTCCTTTCCTTTCCTTTCCTTTCCTTTCCTTTCCTTTCTTTTCCTTTCCTTTCCTTTCCTTTCCTTTCCTTCCTTTTTTTTTGTACATGGGGTCTCACTCTGTCACCCAGGCTGGAGTGAAGTGGCATGATCTTGGCTTACCACAACCTCTGCCTGCTGGGCTCAATCGACCCTCCCACCTTAGCCTCCTAAGTAGCTAGGACAAAAGGTGCATCCATCACACCTGGCTAATTTTTTGTATTTTTGGTAGAGACAGAGTTTCTCCATGTTGCCCAGCCTAGTCTTGAACTACCTAGCTCAACCCATCTGCCCACTTCGGCCTCCCAAAGTGCTGGAATTACAGGCATAAACCACCACGCCCCGGCCAGAAATCACTATTTTTAACATTCAAATACCACCTATATTGGTAAGAAAAGTGGAATATTTGCAGCTAATGTAGATGACATTTTAAGCAACGTCTATCAATAGACGATCTCATTTCCAACAGATCACTTGCTGGGAGGGAGAGAAGAGGGACAACAAGACTCAGGACCTACTCCACTACTCTTGTATAATGACCTTGACTTCCCCGAGAAACTTAGAGAAGTCTCTTCCACAAAAGCCACACCCTGGCAGTCTTCAGGCTGTATCTCGCTGGAAAATGTGTTTTCTTTGGCTTGTTTGGTGTTTATACACTTTTAAAAACATTATCAACTTTTAAAAATCAGAAAATGTCTGTCCTCTCAGTGAAAGACATTCAGATTTTTGGCTTCTCTTGAAAAGAAATCAAGGGGGGAAACATAGCATCCCACATAGTAACCCAAAACAGGAGTTGACAGCAGTTCCTCCATCTAGAAGCAATGCATCTTCAGTTTATCACAGTCCCCACTGCTCCCTGCAGTCTTTCCAATTACAGGTGCAGTGTCAAATGCCTGCCATCATTGTTCACAGTAGACTGAAACTTATTTGTACTCATAATCCTCTGTAAAGTAGAAAAATAAAAGCTAGGCAATGAAGGCTATACATTTATTGCCTACTGCCTCATTTACTTTTTTTTTTTCTAGATTTTCTAGATTTGGGGTATTAGATATTATAACCCTAAATTTAATCCTTAAGATGATTTAGTAATGAGACATCTATGAGCTCTAAAGGAAGATGATTTGAGGCGGAATCTATTGTCTTCACAAATACCTTCACATGTTACACATGCACACACAGACACACATATGGAGAAACAGTAGAAGAACTACTTGTAAACAACACTGATTTTGTCTGTCTGAAGCATTTTTAATTTTTCCCCAAATAGAAATATTTGTTTTACAGGGAGGCCTGCATATTTGCTGGGAAGAAAAGTCTATCACTGGAACTTTCCTAAGAGTCTGAAAAGACAGCAAAAATGTTGTGGCAAAGAGAAAAAAAAGAGGCCATTTGTAAAGAAGAACTATTTGTATCGAATATCATGAGAAAATAAGTGCATCATGACAATTTTGTACATCTTCTATGATTTGATTGTCAGTAATGAAGCCCACAGGAGAGTGATAAATGTGCAGAGGAAAAGTATCTATTTCACTTATATGGCAAATTATGCAACTCAGGGCTTGATAGCACTTGGCAAAATACAAATGTGTTTGAATGGAATTCAAATTGTTGCTCTTTGCCTAAGACACAGGTAATATCACCAGGGGTCCTGTCTTTGGATTTTTATAAGAGGTAAGAGTTTAAGTAATAGTAGCAGTATTACAAAATTACCTTTAAACACTGAAAACATTTTTACTTTGTTACAGGGTGTAATTTCCACTTTTTCCCTCTAATGGCTCATATACAGAAAATGATACACTAATGCAATTTTTCAAATTTAGTTACCTTTTTTTGTGTTCTAAAATTATATGTTCTCGTCATTTGCCCTGTTTGTCAGTCTCCAGAATGCATTTATTTCCCCGTTCTTACGGTTCCATAATTTATCTTCTTGTCACAGAACTTTCATAAACTTTTTTTTTAAAGATACAAAATAGTTGCAATAAACTCTGACAAAAATGCTTCCAGTTCAACTTTTGAAATCTTTCAATTATGTTTTGAACGATTATCATACTTTGTAGTGTGGCTGTACTGTGAAATCTCTGCAGAGTGACATCTTACTAGGTTAGGTGAAAAAATTACTTGAAAAGAGACGCACTTCAAACCATTTATACTTCTTTGCCTTTTCACTCTGGAATCTACGGATTTATATTCATGCTCATTCCATGCAGAGAAGGGAAAGAAAGGAATCATGAAATGAGAATTGTATCCGTGGTGGATGGAAACAGTGTTGAATCAAACTCCAATTATCTAGATGGGATGTGGGAGGGAAATTGTATGTTTGTGATCCTTTCAATACCAGAGGAAAATGTAAAGAGGAATTCATAATTAGAGGTCCTTATTAAAAACAAAACAAAACATAGGTGCCTCAAACAGAAATGCTGAATTTTAGATTTAGAGACTCTTGGCTATATCTTCCTTATTATGAGAAGATATTCAGTGGACATCCACGTTAGCTAGAAGACTGTTCTGTGAGGTTTTCTGTGATGCAGAAGGGAAGAAATAAAGCTTTACAAAGCCCCAAGAGCTGTGCTGCTCACTGGAAATATAAAGCGAGCCCCATGTGTGATAAACATTTTCTAGCAGCCACATTAAACAAGTAAAATTAATTTTAATAATGCAGTTTATTTAACTCAATATATTCAAAATGTTGCCATTTTAACATATACTTGATATAAACATTGTCAATGGAATCTTTCACATTCTTTTTTGCATATTACATCCTGATAGCCCATGTGTATTTCATACAACGTAGCTCCATTGGAATTAGTGACATTTCCAGCATTCAACAGTCATATGTGTTCATCATTACCATGCTGGGCAGCATAGTGCTGGACTCTCCCCCCTCGGCTGCACTGAGGGCTCTGAGCGTCCATGAACTTGACCTCTCTTGTCGTGGCACTTATCATCATGTCTTACAGTGTCTCATTTAGTTGTATCTCATCCCTATTTGCTTAAGTTTGATGATGACTGGCAACAGATCCAGTTCACTCATGGATGTAACACCAATATCTAGAACAGAGCAGCTGCTCAGTAAGCTCTTATTGAATAAATAAGTTAATAATTAAATGAATGTATGCATTTTCTTTTGTAGAAAAATAGATCTTTTTTGGTAGGGGGAGAATCTACGTGCAGGAGACTTGATGAGTACTCCACTGACAGGGTTTGGACCTGTGTCCCTAGCAAATTCCATGTCTAATTGTAATCCCCAATGTTGGAGGTGAGGCCTGGTGGGAGGTGATTGGATCATGGGGGTGAGTGTCTCATGAATCGTTTAGCACCATCCCCTTGGTGCTGTTCTAATGATAGTGAGTTCTTGGGACATCTGGTTGTTTAAAAGTGTGCAGCACCTGCCCTCTCTCTCTCTCTGCTCCCACTTCAGCCATGGGATGTGTGTTCTTCCCCTTCATCTTCTGCCATGATTGTGAGCTTCCTGAGCCGATGCCAACATCATACTTCCTGTACAGCCTGTGGAACCATGAGCCAATTAAACCTCTTTTCTTTATAAATTGCCCATTCTCAGGTATGGCTTTATAGCATTGTGAGAATGGACTAGTACACCCACCAAGATGGCTTTCTGGTGTGGCCATTCTATGGCTATCGTAAGTGGTGACTGTTGGCTGCCTACAGCTTCCCCGCTCCAGAAAATTGTCCCCACAGGCTGATAGCACTCACCCACCTGGGAGGTTAAGGAATCTCCCTGACACCCATAACTGATGACTAGCTGACACTGGGATACACAAATCCCACCCCCTTACCTCTAACGAGGACAGCTCCACTGTAGTTTATGTTCCAGAGCCCTCTGCCTGCGCTTCAGACCAAGGTCAGATTTTCCCTGAGACCACACCCTCCCTCCACTCTTTCTCCTGCCCTGTCCTGCTTTCCTCACTCTCTCGTAAGTTTTTGTTTTGTTTTAGTTTTTTTTTTTTTTTTTTTTTTTTCCTGAGAGCTCTCCGTCTATAAATCACCAGCACATAAATCCCTGCCTCAGGCTCTTCTTTCAGTGGACCTCACATAAGACACTAGGATTTACTTCTTCGGCCTTTTGGTCATATTTTAACTCTTCTTCCCATCCCGCTCCCCTAAAATTAAAATCTATTTGTTTCTTACAAAATTTATCCTAAATCTTCCCTCACTAACCCTCAAAACTATCAACACATTGCTTCATAAGAACCATTTATCCATACAGCGTAAGCCAGCAAAAGCATTTGGCTCCTTTATCTGGATATCTCTTTTAACCCATGAATGCACTGGTAAATTCTCGAAGCATGCCAATCAAACAGTCGTGATCAAGAGCCAATTCCATCACTGTACAATTCCACAATTCTCCTGAGTGAGAAGAAGGATAATTCTGTCACTTCTCCATGTGGCCCAACTGTAATGCAACCGTGACAAGTCTTCACGAAAATACACACTTCTCATCCTTTACATCCAGCTGCCATTTCAGTCATTTAGTAATGGAGAGACAGGTGGATTGACGGAAATCACGGAAAGACATTGGATTAAGCAGTGAGAAACATATTGAATTTGTCCACTACTTGGCCAAAAGATGGGAACAGAGAGCTACTTAGAACCCAAGTGATGCCTTGAATGCACTTGCTTTTTGCCATGACTATGGCTTTAAAATATGGTATTTCAGTTTATACTCCCAAATGACTGATCAATGCCATTAACTAAGCCTCAGGACTTCTGAACTTGAAGCTGGCTCTTCTCGATACATTCTTGTTCTAAATATTTGCACAACTGGCTCCCACTTTTCACTTGGTTCTCAGGTCAATCTAGAACTGCTTCCTTCTCCCAGTGTTATTCTTGAATGCATAACCCTATCTTATGTGCACGATGGCACTTAGCACTAGCTGATTTTCTCACATACACAACTATTGTCTGTCTCCCTTCACTAGAAAGGAGCCTCCTGAAGGGCAGGTACTTTTGTCTCTCTTGTTCATTTCAAAATTCTCAGTGCCTAGAACAGAGCCTGACACCTTGTGTGTGCTTTATAATTATGCGCTAAGTGGATGAATGACTTAAATTAGTTTAGCTAACTACAAGTTGTTCTTGGTAAGGAAGATATGCCATATGTTATCTCTTGCAGACAGTGATGATATTGGCCAGGAACCTCTATATGGAGCTTACTAGGTGTTAAGAACTGCATGCTTGTTCTCCTTAAAATTCATAAGTTGTAATTCTAACTCCCAATGGGTTGGTGTTAGGAGGTAGGGGCTTTGGAAAGTACTTAGGTCATTAAGGTGGAGCCCTCATGAGGAGATTCATGTCCTTATAAGAAGAGGCATGAGAGAACGTGCACTGAAGCATTCTCTCTCTCTCCCTCTCTTTCTTTTCCTTTTTCTCTACCTTATCCTCCACCCTGCTCTCACTCTCCCCCATGAGGAAATCAGGAGGAGGGCCCTCACCAGAACCCAACAATGCTGGCACCCTGATTTCAGACTTCCAGCCTCTGGAATATTTAAACTTGCTCAAATGTTGGTTGAGCAATCCACATAGCCCGTGGTTCTTGCTATAGTAGCCCAGACTGGTTAAGACACTAGCAAATATATAGAGCTATATCATTGATCTTCTCATTGGCAGAATTAAAAAGTGCATTCAAAACAATATACGAAAAATGCAATCTAGGGCTGTGAGTCATTGGCCTTGGACGTAGTACTGGGAGCTTCCCAAGGCAGGAGCCCGGTCTCAAGTCACTGCCCAGCTGCCCAACTTTTCAGCGAGAACCAGAGAAGTCAGCTACTCACTCTCTTCTGAGAATGGGCAGTGAGATGTGCAGAGCCTCCGCCCTCTAGGGTGGTGACTACAAAAGGGCTTGGCTCTCTTCTCTCAGCCCCAAGACAAGTGGAAGGCAACAATGAGGACAGCTGGGATTTACAGGAGCCAGGTCAGAGCCAGGAGAGGAAGGGAAAGTCAGAAGAGAGGGAAGGAGACTCACAGCCTTGAACTCTTCCCCACAAAGTAGTTCTTAGTTACTTTTCTTATTGAAGACACTTTGGACACAAGTGTATGTTGGTGGGTGGAGGGGGATGAAGGGGACTGTG
Source organism: Chlorocebus sabaeus (assembly GCF_047675955.1). Lineage (NCBI taxonomy): Eukaryota > Metazoa > Chordata > Mammalia > Primates > Cercopithecidae > Chlorocebus > Chlorocebus sabaeus. The sequence continues at coordinate 11,013,680 of NC_132905.1, forward strand.
GATATGTTCAGGAGTGTGTGTGCATGGGTTTGCCTCTACATTATCTTCAAAGGCACCATTTGGTAATAACAGCAGTATCTGTGCTTCATATTCATTAATTCATCCATGAATTCATTCATCCAATGAACATTTATTGACCACCTTCTCTTTGCTGGACATATGGATTTGCTTTTCCTATTATGGGGAAGTCTTATACCGATTCTTTGCTAGGCTTTTTATATATATATGTGTGTGTGTGTGTGTGTATATATGTATATATATAAATGTATATATATTTATATATTGCATATATAAATATATGCATATATAATGTATTAAATGTACATTTCTCTTTCATCATTTTGAAAAATATATATTTAAAATAGTATGATATAATGTAATGCAATTAATTAATAGCAATAGTTTACTGATGCACACAGAATCTCTAATTCTGATAAAAAGCATTAAAGATTATCTCCATTTTGCAGATGAGAAAACTGAGGCTCAGAAATATTGCAGAGCTAACTGGTATAAGGAAGAGAAGTAATGCAACACAAGACTTTTCTCACTGCAGCACCTGTCTCATGACAGCTTGGTTTCCTTGACGGTAATCACAGCAGCCCATTGGTTTCCCCATTGCTTTCCCCATTGCTGGATTGAATCACTTATCCACACCCACATCCATCAATCCACTCATTCCTTTGTTGTTCTTTCATTCAATATGAACCCATAATTTCTAATTTTGATCCCCCAAATCCTGCTTATGTGCCTCCCCTTCTTCCACTTGGAGTTCATCTCCCCACCAGTGGCCTTTGCACCTGCTCACCTGCCTGGAATATGCTTCCTCTCCTCTCAACAGACTCATTCTCTCACCTCATTCTGCCCAAATATCACCTCCCTGTGACCTAATTAGAACACTTCTTCCCTCCACACCTCTGCATCTCACTACCATTCTTAATTCCTTTGCCCTGTGTCATTTATTTACTTATTTTTGTCATGCCACCTGTATTAGTCTGTTCTCACGCTGCTAATAAAGACATACTTGAGACTGGGTAATTTATAAAGGAAAGAGGTTTAATGGACTCACAGTTCCACATGGCTGGGAAGGCCTCACAATCATGGTGGAAGGGAAAGGAGAAGCAAAGGCAGGTCTTACATGGTAGCAGGCAAGAGAGAGTGTGTGCAGGGGAACTGCCCTTTATACAACCATCAGATCCCATGAGACGTATTCACTACCATGAGAACAGCACGGGAAAGACCTGCTCCCGTGATTTAATCACCTCCCACCAAGTCCCTCCCACGACATGTGGGAATTATGGGAGCTACAATTCAAGATGAAATTTGGATGGGGACACAGCCAAACATTATCGCCACCAAATAGTACCTACAATTCGATCACATATTTATGGCTTCCCTCTATTCTAGGAGGTATGATCCACAAGGGGAAAAGCTTTGTACCCCCACATGCGGCACAGTACCTGACATGGAGTAGGCCCTCAATGAGCATTTGTTGAATGAACAAATGAGGAAGCCTGACAAGGTAAGGGGGCCACCCAAATGCTTAAGACTTGGCCCCTGCAAGGACACTTCATCCGTCTCAGTGGACACCAGTCACTGAGAACTAACACTCCCACATGCAAGGAATAATGTGTGGTACCCAACCCAGGTTCTTTCCTGCCTCTCAGGTCCACCCTCAGAATTGCTGGGCACAATTTTAAAACATCGGTAACTCTTATTTAGTGCACATATGCATTGTTCCTGCTTCAGTGTTTGCTGGGGGCATACAAACACACACCCCAGGCATAAAATAATTGAAGCAGAAGACTCAGATAATCACCCCTCTCTTTTACCAACTCCTCTCTAAAGAATTTTAGTGGAAATTAGGGTTGTGTGTAAGCTCTAGAGATTGCCTCTGTCTGAGCATGAGCAGCCATGTGGGGAAGATCCAGAGCGGTGGATCTTCACACCAGCAAGTTTGCACTGAGAAGCCCATTTTACACCCCAAATTTCTAACTTGCTGACAGAGGTGCCTGATGCATGTAATTTAACCAGACTGCACTGGAAGGAGCAGTGGTAGCTACTATTTAGGGAGTGCTTACTGTATACGGAATAGTTTACATTGATCATCTCATTTCCTCTTTATGACATATCGTGAGGTGGGTACTAGTACCATTTCTCCTTTATAGATAAGGGTCTGCAGTTGAGAGAGATTTTGTGATGTGTCCAAGGTTCAGCAGCTACTTAGGCTCAAGACCAGGTATAAACACAGGTCCAAAGCCCAGCTTCTGAGCACTCATCTGAGATTGTCTCTTCATGGATGCTTTGTGTGTACTCATCCATGAAACACATATAAGTAAGTTAGCATAATCCCAGACACAAATTTATAAGAGATTAGAAAAGTAAGAGTCTTGGTCAAAATGGAACAAAGCAATCACCATCCACTCCAGAAATGTGTATTGGACCTTTTTTTTTTTTTTCTTCCTAAGAGACAGGGTCTTGCTCCATTACCCAGGCTGAAAAGTGAGAGCATGATCATAGCTCACTGCAGCCTGAAACTCCTAGACTCAAGTGATTTCCTGCCTAAGCCCCCCAAGTAGCTGAGATTATAAGGTATGTGCCACCATGCCCTGACTATATGGACCTTTTTTGGGTACCATGCATTGAGAGGTGTCAAAGAGCCACTGCTGAGTGAAAACCAGATAATCCATACACTTTTGGATCCCATTATGGAGTTCAGACATGACCGGGGAAAGCAGCCTTATATAAAACACTAATACTTATTAATTTGTGATAAGAAGAGAAGCCTAAGGTATTAAAAGCACATACTAAAAGGGATTAACCTACGCTTAAGGACTGCCAAGTTTTGTTATTGTTCAGACACACACTCAGAGTCAATTCTAGGACACATTTTTCTGGGTATTAGGGCACATTCTGGGTGCAGAATGTTTTGCCTCTTAGATATTCTGAACCTCTCTTTAGAACTTCTAAACAGTTCTATTTATTTGTATTATCTAAGAGTATCAAATATATGTGCAGCTTAGCCAGATACATGCCAGCACACAGCATCGGTAAGTAGCAATCAGGTAAATGTTAGATACATGAGTGGCTTATAAATAAACATTCAATACGCTAAACAGTGATACACTACAATAAATAAGTGGGTTTAATATGGTTAGATACACAAAACTATTTCAGGGAGATAAATGGCAATGGGTTAACGAATGACCAAGTACAGAGGGGGAACAAATAAACACATTCTAGAAAGAGAAGAAGAAAAGAGAAACCTTCCCTCCAGGGATTGCTGAAAACGTCAACAGTATCATTCTTACTGCGTTCTCAGTATATGTCAGGTCTGCTAATCTGTGGTAAGCTATATTCTCTACAGACAGATGTAACACTAGAGAGCACATTAAGACCACCTATTTCTATTTTCCTGACACCTAACTTCTTCTGCAGTCCGCCTCCATGGCAAAGAGGGAATCTGAGGGCTTATCAAATATGCAATCTCACTGCAAGCCATGGCTGATATTCTTAGGCTTTGCATAAATCTGGAACTTGTAAATTATGGGTCCTGCCAAGTTAACTTGTACCTTCCACCCTTGACCTGTCCTTTCCTCAGGCCGCAAACCAGGGGTTACAAAGAGTCCAATATCTTTGATGAAGACTATTAAAAAATAATAGGTTATATTCAAGCTTGTTCATGTAATCTCAGTAGATGGGATTTATGTTACATCCAAAATGTATTTCCAGCTGGGTGTAGGGGCACACGCCTGTAATCCCAGCACTTTGGGAGGCTGTGGTGGGCAGATGGCTTGTGCTCAAGAATATCAGACCAGCCTGGGAAATGTGGTGAAACCCCATCTCTACGAAACACACAAAAATCAGCCAGGTGTGGTGGTGCACATCTGTAGCCCCTGCTACTCAGGATTGCTTGAGCCCACGAGGTCGAGGCTGCAGTGAGCAGTGATTATGACACTGCACTCCAGCCCAGGCAACAGAGTGAGACTCTGTCTCAAAAACAAACAAACAAACAAACAAAAACCCCCAAAAACCAACACAATGAATTTCTTATTAGAATTATCCCTAATCTGAATATGATTTTGAGAATAATTGGAATGAAGAATAGAAAAAGTAGAAGACAAATTAAGGGGCAGAAGAAATCTATGTCCTTCCAGTCAAAACTGAGGCATTAAAATGGACTTAAGGCAGTTCAGTTGCACAGGATTTCACTCTCAGAAGGGGCTCTGTGGTCACCGTCTTGAAGAACTTAATAATTTTATCTGTGAATTTGTGCTTTGTTAATTGAAGTCCAGTGGGACATAGGGAATGAGCTAGGGGCTTGGAGCGTTGGCTCCTGCATGGTTCTGCTCTCCCTGCTCCCTAAGCAGGGCTCTCAGCTGGTCCCTCCCTGCCCTCTGGTGACCTGGGCCCCACCTGGGTTCCTCCCTTGTCCCTGTCTTGCTCTTGTTGCCTGGCTTTGCCTGGGTGGCCACTGGGTCATATAGGTGGGGGCAGGCCCATCTTCTGCCATGGTTCTCAGTTCTTGGTGAGGCTGGGGCATGGGTGTGGAGATAGTCAGGGTTAGACACGTGCCCTCAGCATCTCAGGATGGGGCAAGGTGGTGGCAGCACCAAGGCATGGTAGGTGGGGCCTCTTGCCCATCCCTGACCCAGGTGGTAGAATGACCCCCCCAAGAATTGTAAGCTCTGCATCAGGTACCAAAGCGTGCAATCTTTGGGGGTCATCCCACCACCCTGAGTTAAGGTGGGGGCCTGAGGGAAGGAAACACTGCCTTTCCTGGCTCAGTCTGGGGTCTGCATTTCCATTTTGCACTGGGCTTCTCTAGTTGGCCTTAGGCTGGAGAAATAACATGAAAATATTTAGGGCTGTGAATGTCTTCCACTCCCTCTTGCAATCAAGCCTGGTGGAGTCAGTGAGGCTTTGCACCAGTGTTCCAGGTCTCTTCTCTGCGGGTGTGCCAGAATTGCACTTGCTTTTCCATTCTGGGAGGAGATTTAAGAGCTGATTCATATCTTCCTTCTGTCCGTCATAGTAAGCACCATGTTTCAAAGGGTGGCTGCTTTATCAGTCTGGGCCCAGAATGAGAATGACAGGGATCAGAGCCCCTTTCATGAGTAAGAAATAAACTTTTGTTATTTTATGCCATAAAGATTTGGGAGTTTAGTGTAGCAAAACCTAGTCTACACTGATGGATATAATCTCAGTGATGAATTGTCTTCTTGGCACACTTTCTGGCAAATAATAGATGCTTAGTGTATATTCATTGGCTGAATAAATAATCTTTTCCTGGCCACGTCTGAGAGCTTCATACAGATATATTATGCAGATATTCTTCCTTGCTCAGTTGACCCTCTTGGACAATTTCCTTTTACATCAAACTATCATTTTGATTTCCGAACTTCTCTGATTGACCTTGCACCTCTCTCTTGACTCTTCATTCTCCTGCCTGGGCTCCTCATTTTTTCTCCTCTTTCCCTGTGTTCTCCTTTTCATAGAGAACTTTTTGAAAGCTACAGACAGATAGGTGACTTCTGAAACTGCCATTTAGATCCACCCTTCTATTCTCCATGTCATCTCTTACCTTCAACTGTACAGAACATTTCTCTTTAGATGTCTGCCGGCATCTGACTCAGTATGCCCAAAATGGGACTCAGCTGCATCTTCCAGAACCATCAACAGTTCCCCAAGTCTCTGCCTCCATCTATATCTCGGTGGCACCGCCAACCCACAAGCTCTTTCTGTAGCTTTATTTTAGGTTTTGCATCTGCTTTATTTTATTTTATTTTAACGTTATCTGTCTCCCAACTTTTCTCTGCCATGGCTGTTGGATTCACTATGGTCTGAATTTCCACCCCTTACCACCATATTTTCAGTACTCTTTAACTCATATCCCAACTGCTTCAACAGACGTTGGCCTGCCTTCCTTGTTGATCACGCATCTTCTTAACATTTTTTTTTTATTATTATGTAACTAGAGTCCTCTTATAGAGTAGTGGTTCCCAACTAGCATTCCTCCAAGTAGTAATGCATAACATAATTTATTTTTTTCCTTTTAGAATTCCAGAGCCAAACACGCTCTCAGATGGAATGTTGAGTTCTGAAGTTTACACTAAAGGGACAGAGAAGAAGGGCTGCAGCAAGTGTGAGCAGCAAGTGAGCGCTGGACAAAGTCTGGGATTTATGTGTGAGAATCTGGCTGTGGGCATGAGGGCCAGGGTGGGCTGAAAAATAAAAATTTGTCTGTCCTTGTTTTGCAGAGCCATAACTTACTTAAGGGCCAGCACAATAGGAATGACAACTTCAGCGGCCTAGAGGGGAGGGGCAGTGAACAGAATTAAGTGAAGATGGTTGTAAGAACTTGGAAATGCCCTGATTAAGACTGCTCTACTCATAGCTCCAGCTGGCCATGATCACACAGAAACACAAGCCTGGCATGCTGAAATGCCCTGATTTTTCAAAAGAAGCCAGAAATAGGAATTGTTAGGTGAAAAAATGGAAATGTAGAAACTAATTTTTTTTAAAGTATTGTGAAGCTCCAACAGAACGTTTCTGTGGACCAGGTCCTTCTTGAAGGTTGCTATTTTGAGATCTCTGAGTCTAAAGATGAGCTGAGCTGAGCTGAGCTGAGAACCCAGGACAGAGTCCTAGGGAGTCATGACATTTACTGGGTCATTGGAGGAAGAACAGAGCAAAAGCATCATCACAGAGGTCGGGAAGGAGCAGCACACCAATTCTTGCAAAGTCGGTCAGGAGAGATTATCTAGGACTACAAGCTTCTGTTTCTATCATAATCAGGAAAACAACAGCAGCCACAACCACATCCACAACCAAAGAACGATTCTTTTAGAAGAGGAAATATCAATGAAACGCCATTGCAACACTGCAAATAAAAGAAGGGGAGAATTAAAATTCTATGCACAATGTTGCAGTACTTTCAGGAGGGATGAGCTCAAAAGAAAAGTCACAGGATGGGCCACGCAACTATGTCCTCAGGTTCAGCGAGGGTTGGCCAAAGCAAATTGAAAGAGATGGGAGTGAGTGGGAGGGGAGGAGCTCCAGGGAGAAAATGAGAAGGACTCTTCCAAAGAGGTTGGTAATGAAAGATAAGAGAGAGATCGGGTGGATTGAGAAAAAAGCATAGGTCTACAGACAGGTAGAGAGACCGACAGACAGACAGATGATAGGTGATTGAGACAGACACATGCTCCCATGAAATTATTACCTGACAGGAGATGAGCATTTCCTGTGGGCCAATAATCTTCTAAGAGCTTTAGTTGTAACTCATTTAATCCTTGCAAAACCTTTAAGGTAGATACTTTATTTAAGCCCATTTTAAAACAAGAAAACTAAAGTATGGAAGTGCATTTATGTATTATGATTATTTGTCTGTTTATTTGTTGAAAAGAGAGATTTGAGAATGTTTGTATGGAGAGAGGAGAAGTCAGGAGATGAGAGGGTGGGAATTCAAGAGGTCCATTTGGAATACCTCCAGTTGAAAAGAGACAATGAAAAAATCCCAAGAAATGTCCTGAGTTCTTGGAGGGTGGAGGGTGGAGGGGCAGAAGGGAGAGTTGTATATTCTTCAGAAACTGCAGGGAAGGAAGAAAAAGAAATTAATGGTATGAAATTGTTGGCAAACAGGGACGTTGAAGGAAGAGACTCAGCAACCTCTTTGCTTTTGTTTCTTAAATAAATCATATTGGATGTGGGGCTCTGTTCCTTGTGAGGATGTGATACAGATTCTTGGTTGTGGGAAAACTCAAATTAATCATCAAACAGGTCTTGGATATTGAGGAGAGATTAATCATCTAGAAATAAACCAAGGATGGATTATTTCATCTCTTTGGGTTGTGCTCAAATATGCATCCAATCCTACTGGAATACTGGAGCCATATGGAACCCTTTTTGGTACACCTGGTAATGGAGACATGCCAAAAGGGATGCTCTGAAGTCATAGTCTGCACTCATGATATTCAGAAAGAATTCTCAGAAATTGTCGACTACCTGTGCTGCCCTTTGTGTGGAGGGTAACACGTGCTCTCTTCCAGCTATAATTGTAAAAACCTAGTCCTCCTCCTCAGGGCAGCTTGTTTTTAAGAGTTGTGGAATGTGGAATACAACCCTTTCATTTAAAAAAGAAAATGCCTTCATGTACATAACTTACATTATCCAGAACATGACAGAAAGCACAGAGGAAAATAATTCTATCTTACTCCCCTCATAAAAATGGCAGCATTTTCAAGCTCAGACTCTCTCCGGCTCTGTGTGTGTCTAATGCCAAAGAGCCTCTCTACTTTTGGCTGCTTTATCCTAAAGTTGTGGTTCTCAACAGGAGTGAGAGTAAACATGAGTGGTTGGGATGCATTTAAAAATTCAGACTCTCGGGTCCCATCACCAGAATTTCTAATTTGGTAAGTCTAAGCTGAAGCCTAGAAATCTACATTTTAATCAAGCTCCCCATGGGCGAACATAGATTACGTTAGGAAAAATTAAAAACAAAACAAAACACTGTTCCACAAGTTCTGACAAATAACAAATCTTACCCTGAATTGTTCTGGTAAGAAGCGCAGGACCTGGCTTTAAGAAATTAGAGGGTGTAAAAGGCCATCTCTTTCTTAACTGAAGGATGTGGGGAGCCAGAAAGAAGAGTTTCTGAAAGAGACTCTCCTTTCATTAAATTAGAAGAATTCAAATCAACAAATATTACACGGGGGCCCCCTACACTCTCCCTATTCTATTAATACCTCTGCACTTGGAACAGAGATGAAGATAGGGTCTCCCACCCATGCTCTGTTGAGAAGATACGTGCGGTACCCACGTGTATGCATACACATGGGAATGAACTATGATTATGACAACTACTCTCCACAGGTTTTCAGGCTGCTCATATTTCAGACCTCTGGCCCCTTGTCCTAGGTGCTATCACCCAACATGACCTGATTTTGGCTCAGAAAATGTAGTCAATGAAAATATGCTACAAGAAAACGGAGATGGATGCTCCAACCACGCCCACAGAGAAGGCTTCAGGCTAGGAGGTGCTAATTATGGCAAACAGAGGCGGTGCTGCTTTTGTTACGTGACAGATGCTTTTTTCACCAATTCTCACACTAGCCCTCTGAGCCCCTCATGGACTTCACTATGATATCTATTTTACAGATGAGGAAACTGAGGCACAGAGAAGTTACAGTAACTTGCCAGTCACATGACTGGCAGGTTGAGGAGAAGAAATCAAGTTTAGGAGAGCTCCAGATTTTATGTTCTCAACCATGATGACAGACTTGAAGGCTTCTGCAAAATAACCCACTGGGCTATGGCTTGAAGGGAGAGGGAATTTTGGCAGATACAGGGCTGTGGGAGAAGGTCAAGTCACCTGTGTGTCCATATTCTAGGACCTGTTCTGGGCACCAGGACCCTACAGTGAACTGGGCCTAAAAGGAAACAGCAATGGGAAAGACACAGGCAGAGGACTTGCTCCTGGACTATTTTAGAAAGTGTGAAAAGGGCCAGGCACAGTGGCTCACGTCTGTAATCCCAGCACTTTGGGAGGCCGGGGCTGGGGGGTGGATCACTTGAGGTCAGGAGTTCAAGACTACCCTGACCAACAAGGTGAAACCCCGTCTGTACTAAAAATACAAAAATTAGCTGGGCGTGGTGGTGCACGCCTGTAGTTCCAGCTACTCGGGAGGCTGAGGCTGGAGAATCGCTTGAACCTGGGAAGTGGAGGTTGCATTGAGCCATGATAGGACCACTGCACTGTAGCCTGGGCCACAGACAGACTCTGTGTCAAAAAGCAAAAAAAAAAAAAAAAAAGAAAAGAAAAAGAAAAGAAAAAAAGAAAAAGAAAAAAGAAAAAAAAGAAAGTATGAGAAGGCACTGCAGGAAATTATTTATGGTAAGTGACATAAGCCAGGCTCAGAGAGACAAATACAGTATGACCTCACTTATATGCAGAATCTAAAAAAAGTAAAAGCGAGTTAAAAGGTGGTTATCAGAGGCTGGAGCGTGGGAGGATCAGGGAGACCTCAGTCAATGGGTACAAAATTACAGTTAGATAGGAGAAGAAAGTTCTGGTGTTCTACTGCACAGGAAGATGACTACAATTAGTAATATGTTTTATATTTCAGAATAATCAATAGAAGATTTGAAATGTTTTCCCTCAAAAATATTAAAGATTTGGATGATGGATATGCTAAATACCCAGATTTGATAATTCCACAATGTATACATGTATCAAAGCATCACATTGTACCCCATAAATATGTACAATTATTTGCCAATTAAAAATAAAATAAGGCTGGGTGTGGTGGCTCATGCCTGGAATGCCAGCACTTTGGGAGGCTGAGGCGGGTAGATTGTTTGAGCTCAGGAGTGTTCGAGACCAGCCTGTGTAACATGGCGAAACCCCAGCTCTACAAAAAATACAAACATTAGCTGAGCATGCTGGGGATGAGCCTGCAGCCCCAGCTACTCAGCAGGCTGTGGTGGGAGGATGGCTTGAGCCCAGGAGGTTGAGGCTGTAGTGAGGCATGATTGCACCACTGCACTCCAGTCTGGGCCACCCTGTAAGTCCCTGTTTCAAAAAATGAGTAAATAAAAATTAAAAATAAAATAAAATATAACTTAAAAAAAGAGACAGAACCCTATGGGATGGGTATCAGTGAATGAGAAGCGGAGGTTAAAGGAGACGAGATTAAGGCTTTTGGGCATTCAGAAAAGATTAAACTTTTCTGAAGGCTCCGTTATCTTTAAAGTCATCGTTGTCAACAGGGGGAGATTTTACCCCCTAAGGGACATTTGGAATATCTGAAAGCAGTTTAATTATCACCACTAGTGAAGGGGCTGCTACTAGCAGCTGGGGAGAGGCCTGGGATGCTGCTAAACATTCCACAATCACAGCACAGCTCCTCTCAGAAGAATCATCTAGCTCCTAATGTCAGCAGTGCCAAGGTAAAGGAAGTGGAGGAACCTTGCTTTAAAGATTTTTCCGCAAGAAATGATAAAGTCAGGGGTAAACTGAAAAAGGCATTGCAAATTCCATGTGGCCACGAAAAGAGTTCTGGGTCTGGGGCATCTTGACTCTGAAGACAGACTCTCGTGTTCCTTAGTTCTCAAGCGTGGCTTCCTCAGCTAGCTCTCCCGGGAGTGACTCTCGTTTGACTACTGCATCTAGGAACGTAGAAATCTTTAACCAAATGTGACTTCGTCCTTTGGCATTAGGATGTTATTATGCTGCTGGTACCAACAATTAACCTCTGTTTAATAGGAAGCCTTCTCTGGAGAAGAGCCTCAGCTCCTTTCTCCTGGAAGAAAACTCTCCCGGGAACGGTGGGTGCCATCTTCATCTTCTCCTCAAACATGAATAGGAAGGGGCAACTGTAATTGCTTCGATGCCTTGCATATTTATGTTTGAGACCTTTGTATGAACTGTTACTTTAAAAAAGAAGGATCGGTTCATCTTTAAAAGGGGGTGATTGATCACTGCCAGGCAGGCATTCCTTCATTCTTGGTTTTCTCTTAGCCTCCGTAATAAGTTCTTCACGAACACCAGTTTGCTATTAAAGAATGGTATTCATCATAAGCCAAGCATAGAGGAGGCAGAATTTGATGGGCACAGTACCATATTCCCATCCACAGTGTCCTTTTTGTTCAATTCGATCTGTCGCGTCGTTAACATTTAAGGAAAAAACACACAAAGACTTTGGTAAATATTAATCAGAAATGCACAGTCCCTTTCCCTACTCAATTACCCATTACTGTGCTCTCCAGGTGATAATGTCCTGCTAAACCTCCTATTTGCTTAAAATGTAAGTGAAAAGTACTTTCTCTGGATTGCTCCTGGTGCTCTGAAGCAGCCTAAATGGCCTCTAACAGTGGGGAAACTTTCTTCCTGTCTTTCTCCACTCCTCCTTTATTCAGGGTTCTTTCAGGTCTTCTGGTATCTGTGGGTGAGTCCAACCCTCTCACCTTCCCCCCACCCCCCAGTCTGCCTGCTTTCTTGATAGGTTATGACTTTTGCTGTTGAATTCAGGTGACTTGAGGCATGCAGAATTCACAGCACGCGTGCCCAGTGGTCAATGTCCCCAGCAGCCGGCGGATCATGGCACCTCTGTAGAGCACGTTGTCTTAGAACTCAGAAGTCCATTTCCTCCCACTTCAGATCTCATCAGACCATGCAAATTGCCAGCAACCTTTCCACACTGGCGGAAGAGGGCCTGAGTCATGATCTCTCTTATTATCAGTGAAGTCATTAAAAGTCCATCAGATCAATTGGGCTCTGACATAACATTAAAAATGTTCTTGGGTGAAATCTATTTCTCCACTCCTATAACTGGTGTAAGTTCAAAGAGGCTCATAATGAAATCTTGTCCCACCTGTGTCAGCTCCTCAAGTTAACAATGAATATTAAAATCCAGGTGGCAAGAGCTGGATTCATCATGGAGCATCAAAATCTGCACCTGAAAGGCCATGATACTGAGAGCCACTAGCTTCATATAAACAGCAAACATGCCCTGTGACTGAAACGGTGAGGAGCAAGTCATACTTCCCAGAGGTCAGATCAACCTACCTGTGGGCCTGAAATTATAGTGGCAGCATGGAGAAGTGAGATGAGTTTTCTCTAAGTTATTAACCATGTTGGTAACTGAAGTTATTCTACACTTCCATTCCTGTTTCAAAACCAAGCTGAAGCACTCTCTCTGCTTTCCCTACCAATTAGACAAAAGAGTTTTCCCCAAAAAACTTCTTCCTGGTTTTGGAATGACATTTTGTCTTTCCTAAATAAAAGCAATCGATGCACACATATGTATTAGGTAGTTGGCGTATTTTAATTTTGTGAAATTAAACTCTCCTTTAAACATACCATCAGAGGTTGCTTATCTCAGAAACCCCTGGGGACTTCGCTGTCTGTTGAGCATTTGAGAAATAAAGATACCCGTTTTTGCTCGGATACAGGAAAACGAAACCAACAAAAGATTATGTTTTTTCAATATACTTGGGAGGTACAATTCTTGCATATTAGCTTTCGTGTTACTTTTTTCTACCCCTGTGAGAAACTGTTCCTTCTACACCAGGGATTTTGAACTTTTTTTGTTTGTAATTGACCCATAGTAAAAAACACATTTGATATTGTGACCCAGTACACATGTGCTCGTATGTTATAAAGAAACAGTCAACTAAAAAATGCTACTTCCCTTGTTACATGCAAGGTACCCAAATGTACTCTATTCTTTTTTTTTTTTTCTTTTAAAGATGCTGGTCAGAATCCACACAATTAACTGTACTAACGGGCCTTGATCCACAATTTGAAAAACAGTGTTCTCTCCTAAACTACATGAGCAGCCCAACTCAAAATCCAAGTCAAATTCTTCCGTTCTACCATCAGAACTTTTTTACAGATTAAATATTAAACAAGATGGGTGGAGGTTGATTATGAAGTATTTGTGTTATAGCAGGATTTAGAATCACTATGGTAGAACCCAAAACATATGTTCAGCTGAGATGTTATGGACACTCTTTGAATTTTGCAAAGGTTGTTTCTACTTTCTGTAAACTGCACCCTTCACTCTTCATGGTCTTATTAAAAGTATTCCTGTTTCCTCCCCTCCCCTCCCCTCCCCTCCTCTTCCCTCCCCTCTTCTTTCCTCCCCTCCCCTCTCTTCCCCCACCTCCTCTCCTTTTCTTTCCCTTTCCTTTCTTTCTTTTTTTTTCTGCTAAACTCAAACAGGGTCTATGTGATAAAAAGTGAAAAACAGAGTTAATTGTCCGAATGTTTTCAAATATACAGATGCTCTGGCATTGTGTAGACACAATGACCCTGTCCCTGCCCCAGGCACTTTTTTCCTGCAGATGTTCTGGCATGTGCAGAGAAAGCCTCAGGTGGGGGAATTCTGGTGATGTTTCTTGAGCTAAAGTTGTGTACATATTGTCCATTATTTATCCAATATAGGAAGTCAGTTTCCATCAAAATACAATTCTAGAGGGAAATTTCTCATTGCCTGGAAACTTAGGTGCTGGAAATTCGCCATAATACCATTAAGTATTGAATAGAATTTGAAATAATGTAGGTTCTTCTTGGAAGTCACCCAAGAGACTTATTTATTATTACCAAAAAAAAAAAAAAAAAAAAGTCCTCATATGGATATTCCAACAATGAGGACAAATTTCAAACGAGGCTCCCCCAGAAAAGTTATTTTAAAGTTGGAAATAAAATATGATAACTTCAAAATAGTAATCAATATTTACACATCTGGTTCATACATGTGACTCCTACTTCTTTTTTTCATATAAGATGAAATGCTCACTTTAACCCCATCACCAATATGACCTCTACGGGAAAACTATTTGAACCTCCACGTTGCCAAAATAAATTGATGATGAACTTTTCAGCTCAATTCTTGTTTCAAATTACAAAGTATATTAGCAAAGAACCACAAAAGGTGATTACAATGTGACTCAATAGAATATAATAAAAAAGAGGAAGAAAGCCAGTTGAAATGTGCTAGAGAACCTGGGAGGAGTGGGGGCTGTGGTTTCTATAAACTGTTGGAAAGTGCTAAAATCAAGAATGGTTGGATTAAACAGATGCCTTCATTGTATTTCTTCTTTAAACTTAAGAATACAGGCATTTTAAAATGCAGAACATTTTCCTGGCTTCTACCAAGAACAACGGTGGGATATTAAAAGTTGCTACGATGATTGGTTTTCCCTGAGATTTGTAATGCAATAAGGAATAAATTGATGTAAGTGATAGGAACAATCATTTCCCCCTCCTTTTTCATTATTAATGACCAAATATTATTAAATCAATAATTTTGGTGACGATCTGAGCAGGTTATTAAATATCATGAATTATTAACCTAAAAGTTGATCAGAGCTATGAAAATAATTCAAGTTAATGGGAATCTTTGGATTTCTAATGAAATATCCAGTCATTGACAAAACATCTCTTTTAGGATTTTTGGAACATGAAAAAGCAGAGACCACAGATGTCCTTAGAAAAGCATTCCTTGCTGGATTACAGGAAATTAAAAAACCAGATATCCATGATCAAAATAATAGGAGATTAAATAGACCAGGTAAAAGGTACTAATGACTACAGAGAATTCATTTTCTCTCACTCCTACCCCTGCTTTGCGTCTCCGTCTCCCCCGCCTACCCCTGCAATTAAGATTGGACCAATTGTTTCAGAAACCTCAAAAAACTGGGAAACAGCCATGGATTTGTCAATGCTGGGTGTGCCCCTGGCGGGGGGAGTGGGCATAAAGCAATTAGTTGGTGGCTCTTGGCCAGTAGCACTTTCTGTTCCAATTACTTTGCCTTAAGCGAGGAGTGTGTGGAAGAGAATTTTGTCCAGAGGTTGTTCAATAAAAGGCAGTGGAATGTGATTTAATTTACAAGGGACAAGGAGGCAGGAGAGAAGGGTTGGGAGTGGGACCACAGCAGGCAAAAAGGTTTGATGGGCTTTGACCCTTTTGTGAAATCATAGTTACCATCCTTGGGAACGTTGACACAAACAAACCATCCAAGCTGTCAGAGAAACTGACAGCAAACAGATGCCCCCTCACTCTCTCTCTCTGCATACCTTCACTGCAGGCTTCCTGCTAAAACAGGAGCTTGCCAAAAAGCATTATCCTGTGGTAGAATTTCCCAATAATAAAGTGACTCCATTATTGAAAAGTTTAATAATATGTACTTTATTTTTTAACCATTTGATGCAACTTGAGCTCTGAAGATTAATGGGGGAAAGAAAGCCACAGCCAACAAGAGGTTTAGACTTTTGCAAAACCAGACAGGTGGGTTAGGACCTGGGCAATGACCTGGAAAACAGGAAGGCAAAGGAACTTCCCTCGTTAGAAATGAAGAGGTAAAGTGAGGTTGAGGCCGTTTGCAAATAGGTTAAGAAGGCAGACAGAGGAATCCGAGTCTATGAGTGCAAATCAAGGCTCAATCTTTTACTCACTGTGGGATCTTAAGCAAGTTAACTAATGTCAGTGAATCTCCAGGATTAATGATAACATGCATCCAATGGTGGTTGGGGGTCAGATCTTAGCCACTGAATCACCACCAACAGCCAGTATTCAGCAGTGGCCTCAGTCCAGCACCTGGCACTGAATACTTGCTTATTCACTTGGCAAAAAGTGGATTCCTTCCATTCCCCCTTCATTGCTGCCACAGACAGACCCCCATTATCATGATAGGACCAGGTTAGTGTGTAGAGGAGAAGAAATAACAATAAATAAGTGATATGGTTTGGCTGTGTCCCACCCAAATCTCCTCTTGAATTGTAGCTCCCATAATTCCCATGTGTTGTGGGAGGGACCTTGTGGGAGATAATTGAATCATGGGGGCAGTTTCCTCTATATACTCTTGTCATGAGTGAATAGGTCTCACGAGATCTGTTTTTATAAGGGGTTTCCTCTTTCACTTAGCTCTCATTCTTTCCTGCCTGCTGCCATGTAAGACGTGCCTTTCGCCTTCTGCCATGATTGTGAGGCCTCCCTGGCCATGTGGAACTATGAGGCCATTAAACCTCTTTTTCTTTATAAATTGCCCAGTCTCGGGTATGTCTTTATCAGCAGCATGAAAACATACTAATATAAGTAAACAAAAATATGCATGATATTTTCAGGCAGTAAGAAGTATTGTGAAGAAACATTAGGTTGTAGCAAATGATCAGAGAGGGAGCATTTTTATTTCAGGCCTGAGAGATTGTGGAGGGTTTCTGCAAGAAGTCGGGTCCAAGCCGGACTTTGTAGACTATTCTAAGACAAGAGAATTGCAACAGGGAGGGCCCTCTGCAATCACTAGATGATAATAATAGGGTTTATGACTTTTATTATTCAATTGAGAATTGGGACATTCCAGATAAGCTTCTGTGAAAAACTTGCCTTTGAGGAATGCAGCTGCATCCTTCATACCTGACCCTCACTCAAAGGACCTGCACCTCTTTGGGTCTTCGTTCTTCCTTGCTGGTGCCTAGTCAACAGAAGATCATTCCATTACCTCTCAGGCTGAGCTGGGAGGTGGTGGGGGAGGTCACCACTCACTCACTATGGAGACTAGTAGGACCACGAGATGGCATCAAAGGTGGTCCAAGCACCTAGGCAAAGACTCATTGGCAATGGAATCATGCTAAGACTTAACCATATGAAAATACGCTAAGAGAGGGAATTGTAACCATCCAAGGACACAGAAAACCATAACCCTGGCCTTAAGACTGCATTCCTCATCCATGTAGCCCATGTTCTTATGCTATGGGATAAACTAAATAAATCAAGGGACTCTTGGGATAGATCAGGAATAAGCCTACAATAAATTCCATTAAACTTACTTGTCAGTGCCTTGCCTGGAAACTTCACTTCTTTTAGAAAATTAAAAAATATTATTGAATGCTGTGGAGATGTGGCAGGAACTGAGAGGGAAATTCCCCCCTGAATTTCTAGCTAATTTTTGAGAAAGTTAAATAATTGGAGACAGTTCATTTTTTTTGTGATAATTCATCACATGGTGGATTCTAATGGGACCAAAAAAAAAAAAAAAAAACTCTACACATTAAACATTTACAGTATTATTAACTTGAAAACAGTATGCAATTGTTCATTTAGGTCTCTTTAGTTGCTGAATTACTAATTGCTAGCACAGTACACAAAGTAAGCACTAAATAAAAATGAGTTGAATAATGAATAAAGAATGAACAAAATGGCTGTGAATCTTGTACATTTGTTACATATGGTAACTATAATTTTTTGACTGTTTCCTTTGTGCTAAATGTCTTACAAAGATTATCTAATTTACTACGCAAGACACAGATATTGTTTTTATCTCAAGATGAATAAACTAAGCATTATGCATTATTATTGCTGAGGCTGGGGAATGTTCAACAGTCAGCCAGTATGTATCGAGTACCAGTGATGCGCCAGCCACACATAGCTGCTAAGTAGCCATTGAAGTTTGTGTGGCTCCAAATGCTATGCTCATAACCACAATATTCTGTTGATTTTGAATGGAGAATGGTGGGAGCCGAGTTTACCGGACTCTAAATCGGACTTAGCTTCTCATGATCATGAGAAACTTCAGTGTCAGGCAAACGTGGGAAAACTGAAGGTCCTCACTGTACGCATCCACATTATCAGCAATACTATATTTCTGCATATCCACTCTTGTGTATCTAAAATGCCACAGTATTCACGGTCTGGCCTATGGCCTTCATTAAACCTGATGCACCTTGAGTGTGTCTGGAGGTTCTAGCAGGGGAGTACAGCTACTCGAATACCCTTGAACGAAGACGGGTCCTCCTCTGTGGGGGATGGTCATCCTCTTCACCCGAGCATGCAGCTTCGGGAGGGACACACATGGAGCAGTGAGGGAGGAAGGGGACACCCGCCTAGCCAGTCAGATCAGCCAAATCAACCCTGGCAATCAATGGGGTGACAGATGTCACAGCCAGATCGCCCTCACATCCGGTTTTCATTAAATCTAACAAGCATTTTCGTTAGAACATGCAGGCCAAGGTTTAGAGCAATTATTTTCCACCGGGTTGCCAAACATTAGGACACATTTTAAGTAACTAACTGGATGTGCTGCATGGATCCCTTGGGCCAGATTGAAACTGGAAATAGAACAAGTGTGATCTAGGAGTCTTGAGACAGCATTTCTGAGAGATAAAGGCCAAAGGAGATGGGAATGCCTTCCCCATCTCTGCATCAGGAAATCAGAGTTGCTAATAACAGTCATCTGGGTATTATATCTGGCCTTGATACCCCCAAACATTTTCTTAAGCAGGTTGGGAAGTACTTTCTTATTTTTATCGGGAAAATCATGGGACCAGCTTTGGGGAATAAAACATAGCAAGAGAATTATTACTGTGCCAGATGGTCATTCTGTCCCTGAGTGGGTTTAAATCAATGGTTCTCAATCAGAGGCAGTTTTGTCCCCACCCTGTCCCTCACCCCATCCCCCTTCTTGCCCCAGGGGATGTTTGGCAATATCTGGAGATATTTTCGATTGACACAACTGGGAGTGCTACTGACTACAGTGTGGACGCTGGGGACGCTACACATCCTATCACACACAGGACAGTCCTCCACAATAGAGAATAATCTGCCCCCAAATGATGTCAATACCGTTGAGCTTGACGAAACCTGTTTTTTATTGTTGTTGTTGTGTTGTGTTTTGTTTTGATGGAGTTTCACTCTTGTTGCCCAGGCTGGAGTGCAGTGGCAGGATCTCAACTCACTGCTACCTCTACCTCCCGGTTTCAAGCGATTCTCCTGCCGCAGCCTCCTGAGTAGCTGGGATCACAGGTGCCCACAACCATGCCCAGCTAAGTTTTATATTTTTAGTAGAGATGGGTTTCACCATGTTGGCCAAGCTAGTCTTGGACTCCTTACCTCAGGTGATCCACCCCCCTCGGCCTCCCAAAGTGCTGGGATTACAGGAGTGAGTCACTGCGCCTGGCCAAGAAAACATGGTTTAAATGATAATGATGATGCTTATAATGACATACAAAATTAAAGCTTATATTTATTGAGTGATCATCTCACACCTGCTCCTTTGCTAAATAGTTGTCATTCATCATCACTGAAATCTCACACCTGTACTAAAAAACAATACAGGCTGGGCGCGGTGGCTTGCGCTTGTAATTCCAGCACTTTGGGAGGCTTAGGTGGGTGGATCACTTATGCTCAGGAGTTCGAGACCAGCCTGGCCAACATGGTGAAACCCTCTCTCTACTAATGATACAAAAAATTAGCCAGGCATGGTGGTGTGTGCCTGTAGTCTCAGCTATTTGGGAGGCTGAAGCAAGAGAATCACTTGAATCCAAGAGGCAGAGGTCACAGTGAGCCGAGACTGCAGCACTGCACTCCAGCCTGTGCAGCCGAGTGAGACTCTGTCTCAAAAAAAAAAAAGTGCTAATGTTAACAGGAGGGAGACCTAGAACTTCCTGACCCCAGGATCCTTCATTCCTAGACTACAGTTGCTTCTGCTGACAAGATTGGCTGGGCCCTTTGGGGTTCTGACAACCTTCCCCAGATTCATTGGAGAAAGACAGTAAATGAAGGCTTCAAACCCAATGCTGAAATGTTGTCAAGCCCAGCCCTAGAAGTGGCTCTTTCTCCTTTTAGTATTATTTCCCTGGTGAATCATGAGGTGACAGTCCTCTGTTCCCCACTTTCCACTTGTAACAGTAGGCAGTGGTTCTCAACGGGGGGCCATTTTGGCTCCCAGAGGACATTTTCAGTTGTCAGAACTGGGGTGGGGGTAAAGAGGAGATGCTACTTGGCATCAGAGGGGTAGAAGCCAGGGATGTTGCTAAAGATTTTACAGTTCATGAGACAGCCCCATAACAAAGAATTATCTGGCCCCAAATGTCAAGAGTGCTTAGGTTGAAAATCCTGCAGTAGAAGGTGAAATGGAAAACCAAGCCTTGGGGAGCAAGCTGGCTTTTTATGTAGTAGAAATTGATTATTGGTGCTGCTGTTGTTGTTCCCTGTCACCTATTCATGCTGCTTCTGGTAATAGCTTCTCATCTTGCTTTGAGATCCCCATTTAGAGCCCATGTGATTCTTAGGGGGCTGGCTAGCTCCATCCCCAGCTCCAGGCATTGCATGTCCTAAATGTGACTTATCAGCACATCCCATTTCTCTTGGTTGAGCCTGGCACCAGCACACCCAATTTGCTGTCATGAGATATTGCCTAGAACTTCTGAGACAGAGGCCAGCTCTGTGAGGGTGGACTTACTCCTGAGAGATATAAAGCTGAGGCTGCTGGAGCCACCTGGTCATCACGAGGAGAGAGACTGCCTCAGGATAGAGCCAACACAGTGAAAGTGACCCAGAGAAATAGAGAGAGAGAAACAAAGCCTTTGTGATGTAATTTAATGCCTTGAACCAGCAGTACCTGAAGCCAGATTGTCCTAGACTTTTGAGTTGCAGGAGCCAGGAAATTGCCTAATTGTTTGAGCCATTTTGGGTGGGGTTTTCTGCCTGCTGCAACTGGAAGAGGCTTACGTTATACACATTTCACTTCGAGGTAATAACACAAATGACTTTCATTGAAAAACAAAAATAAGAAGGCATCTGCAAATTTCTTGGCATTATTTACAAGAGATTTCGTAATGCAACAGGTAAATCTGGGGAAAATTCTGGAAGGCAGAATTTTCTTTACAAAGGGCCATCTAACAGAACAGCCACTGGTTATTCATAATATGAGAAAAAGCCATCAGTCCTGATATCTGGAAGCACGGGTACAGAGAGCCATAGGTTTCATCTATCTTATCAAGAGTCTCGGTGTTCTGGGGGGCATAGTAGCATTTTTGACACCTGTTATAATGACATCCGTGATGCAGATGTTCACATCAGACTCTCAGCACATTGTGTGGAAGGTTAGCAAGAGTACGCCAGGCAGATGTACAGCACGGTGGGGAGGAAGGCCCATGAATTTACCATTGGGTAAATTTGAAAATTGCACTTCCCAAAATAAAGGAGTCAACTAAAGGATCTCTGGAGGGGAAAACGTTCTAACTTGCACCGAGTCAGGGACCCACATGTTGGACTTCCACCCAGGTGTAGAATGTCACTGATGTTGTTTAAAGACTACTGTGGCACTGGTTCCCGAAGTGTGGCACATATACCAGAGATGGCAGACAAGATGTTTTTAGTGGGCCCTTAAGTAAATAATTTTTAAAAAATCATAATAGTTACACGATTGTTTTTAATGAAAATGAAAACAAAAACATAACTAGCATATCAAACATGGGATTTGGTGGTTTTTATGACTTGGTACAGCAGTTGACAAGCGTTTGCTGTAAAGAACCAGGCAGTAAATATTTCCTGATGTACAGGCCAGATCGTGTCTACTCAACGATCTAACTTTGCCACTATAGGGTGAAAGCGTCTGTAGACCATACAGTAATAACTGGGCATGGCTGTATTCCACAAAACTTTACTTACAAAAAAAAGGTGGAGGGCCAAATTTGGCCCTGAGGCTGTAGTTTGTCAATCCCTGGTTTATTAAAAAAAAAAAAAAACTAAGTGAAAAAAGGGAGTAAAAAGTTGTAAATACATGTAATAAACGTGGTACCTAGATAACGTAAAAATCATGAAGTAGTTTGAAGACAGCTGAAGTTTGATGAAACCCTGCTGAGGTCCTATGCTTTCAGATTTATTCATGATGATAATGATTATCATCATAAATCATTAAATCACTTACTCTTGTATTTAGCGTGTGTTTATTGAGTGTCTATTATGTGCCAGAACACTGTACAAAGCACTGTGATTTCAATTGTGAATAAGACAGGCACGGTTCTTGATGAATTTCGCCGAGAGTTAAGAGAAAATAGTTTTGGTGAGAGAATGATAAAGACTTCTCCGAGGAAGTAACATCTAGGCAAACACATAATGAATGAGAAGACACCAGCCTGTAGAAAAGCCAAAGTAAGAACATTCTGGAAAAGAAAGAAAGTGGCATGTAAATGTCCCAAGGCACAAAAGAGCTCCGTGCACTGCTTCGGTATGGCCGGGGCCCACCCAGCGAGAGTGAGGGAGAGCAACACCGCCATGTTGGAAAAGGAAGCGTGGGCTAGATCAGGACGTGGAGAAAGGCGTGGGAAACCACATAAAGGCTTTAAGCAGAAGAGACACTTGGATCAATTTCCATGTTAATGTTAATCTTCCTTCCCTATGGGCAACAGACTGGAGGGGGAAGAGTGGAGCAGGGCTTCCATCCCGGCAGCCACAGCAACACAGCAGCCACAATAGCATCTCGCATTGGATGTGTGCTTACTGTGTCAGGTCTGTGTTCATCACTGAGTATTCCCCGTTAGATTCTCCCAGTAACCCATCAGAGGGGTTGTACAATCAGTCCCATTTTACTTAAGTAGAAACTGATGAGCTGAGAGATGCTTTCAGATGGCCAGGCACCCACAGCTGGCAAGTATCAGAGCCAGGATGTGGTTCAGGTTTGTATGTTTCTAAGAGTCAAATGCATCTCTTCTGTGCTCCCCAGCACAGGGCAAACTGCAGTCCCAGGGCCATATCCAGCTCACCACTTCTTTTATAAATAAAGATTTATTGGGAAACAATCCTGGCCATTTGTTGACCTAGTCTATAGCTGCTTTCCAGCTGAGGAGGTACTGCAGAGACCATATAACCTGCAAAACTGAACATATATGCCACCTGCCCTTTTACAGAAAAAGTTTGCCAATCCGTGGTCTGTGCTATTCTTTCTAGCCAGCAGCAGGTCCAAAACCAATATGATGCAACAAAGATACTTTACCATGAATGCCACTTCTCAGATCCTTTCCCACTCTGTTCTCATGTAGTATTTTTTCTTAAGACTTCAAAATAATTTTTTCAAAAGATGCAGCAATATACAAATTACAACTGGGAGACAAATGTTTCCAAGAAGGGTTTCAGAAGAAACTAAAGACATAGCATGTGACAATGAGCAGCATACTAGGGAATATGGTTTCCTTTTCCCATGGCTAACATTTATCCCACAGGTAATGCCGTGTTTGTTAGGCTGTCTTGAGGGAAAAATATACTAGCAACCCACACAGTTTCTTTGTCAAACAGAACAGAGTCAACAGGTAACATGAGAAGACTCAAGTTGACTGATAAAACATCATCTGGTAGCTAGTGTTAAGACAGAGAATGAATCCTGGCATTGAATTCTGGCTGAAGCTTCAGTTGACACTTACTTGACCCAGTTTGCACATCAACAAAGGGATGTGACAACATAGAATGGTAACTACGTTGGTTTCCAATTCTACTAAGGTCTCTCGTAGAGAGCTATAAGGTATAGGATTGGAACTGATATCAATTCTAATTGATGGGAGCGATCACACAAGGAAACAATATTGTGAGTATGATGCTCATGGTCAAATGCTGTGTCAGTAGTTTCTTCTGAAACCCTCCTCTGGTAAACAAACAGAAGCATCAGTTTTGTTGTTATTTTGTCTTGTTTTATTTTTGAGACAGGGCCTTGCTTTGTCACCCAGGTTGTAGTACAGTAGTGCAATCATGGCTCACTGCAGCCTTGAACTCCTGGGCTCCAGCAATCCACCCGTGTCAGCCTTCCTAGTAGCTGGGACAACAGGTGGGTACCACCATGTCCAGCTAATTTATTTTTATTTTTAGTAGAGACAGGCTCTTGTTATGTTGCCCAGGCTGGTCTTGAACTTCTGGTTTCTAGTGATCCTCTAATCTCTCTGCCTCCCAAAGTACTGAAATTATAGGCGTGAGCCACCTTGGCTGACCAGAAGCACGAGTTTTTAGCACACTCTCTGAATTTCTGAACTACACTATAATGGAGTGCTTTATCGACCTTAAGTATAAATGTTGTATTGGCATCAACAGTGCTTCATTTCCTTTTGGACAGGGAGCTGTGATACTTTTGCATCTTCAAAAATCTAAGGTAAGGGAATAAATGGATCTATCAAGAAATAGTATGGCTTTGCATCTAAAATACAACCATATTGCAAATTTTAATGAGCAAAATCGGAATATAAATGAAGGATTTAAGTAGTAGGTAAATATACAAATTATTTAAACTATATTTTCAGCAAAGCAACTTGAATCTGTAGCTTTGCTGGAAGCTCAGCGGGCAACCCACATCCAGGGAAAACTGGGAGCGCCATACAAACCTAGAGAAGTGGCTGATGACTACACAATCCCTTTCAGGGGACTGTGTTTTATAATGCTTAGCATAGATGTACTTCCTTCACCAATGTTGCCATTATAGAAGTATCTCCTGTACTACTATCCAGGCTTCACATAAACACACTTCTTAAGTAAATGTATTTGAACAGTATATTTTCTATCACAACTGACAGTGACAATCTAGCGATAATAGCTACAGAATTACCAAATTGATGTGGTCCTCATTTTATACAAGTGTTACGCCTTAAAATAAATACATTACAATTAAATTGTTAGGAAGTTTATCTGTGTACCACTTAAAATGTCACTGTGTATGATCAGAGTTTCACCTATCCTCCAAAACACTCTCCTAAGGGAATATAAACATTCATACATGTAAACATTTTATTTGATATGGTATTTTATAATTTGAATTAAATATTAAATGGTATCAAGTCCTTATGTGTGTTTTGTTATACGAAAACATGACATATTGGAAACAAAACAGCAAACAAAAACGGGAGTAAAATTGAAGAAAGGATCCATGCAGCCTTGAATGTTAGGAGTGTGCAAACACAGCATTAGTGACTTATTACCTCAAACCAGAGGCTTGATGAAGCCCTTGTTTATTCTGCAAAACCACAGCAAAATAATTGCTGTGAGTTATCTTAAGATGCTGAGGAAGCCATCTCAAAGCTCACCTGGGCTTGTGGGCTGGAAGACCCTCGCCAGCAAGCTGCTGTCAGCTGCTCCATTTTGGCAGACTGGGAAACGGCGCACCTGAGTCTTACAAGGTGCCCTCCATTCCAACCCCAGCCACAGTTCATGTCTGAATTCTGCTGCGTAAAATCTCTCAACTGGAAGGAACGCCTCACTCCGTCTCATGGCTTTCAAATACCAGCAAACCTATTTCCCCACGGCTTCATGCCCTGACTCTCTCCAGCCTATTCTCAACCCCAGTCAGAATGGTCTCCTTGGTATTTGTGATGGTTAATATCGAGTGTCAGCTTGATTGGACTGAAGGACGCCAAGTATTGTTTCTGGGGGTGTCTGTGAGGGTGTTGACAAAGGAGATTAACATTTGAGTCAGTGGACTGGGAGAGGCAGACCCACCCTCAGTCTGGGTGGGCACCATCTAATCAGCTCCAGCACAGCTAGAATAAAGCAGGCAGGAGAAGATGGAAAGAGCAGATTTGCTGAGTCTTCTGGCCTTCATCTTTCTCCTGTGTTGGATGCTTCCTGCTCTCAAACATCAGACTGCAAGTTCTTCAGCTTTTGGACTCTTAGACTTACACCACTGGTTTGCCAGGAGCTCTCGGGCTTTCTGCCACAGACTGAAGACTGCACTGTCAGTTTCCCTACTTTTGAGGTTTCAGGACATGGACTGGCTTCTTTGCTCCTCGGCTTGCAGATGGCCTATTGTGGGACTTCACCTTGTAATTGTGTGAGTCAATTCTCCTAATAAACTCCTCTTTATATATACATCTGTCCTATGAGTTCTGTCCTTCTGGAGAACCCTAACTAACACAGTATTCCTGGGTGGTCCCCAGGCCTTCCTCAGTAGGGTCTGGGCACCTGCTATTTCCATTGACTGAAAGGTTCTTTTCATGTTCTTCATGTGGACAGTTTATTCTCACCCTTTGAGGCTTATCTAAAATGTCACCCTATCAGGAAGTTCTCTTACGGCCGTGCATCCTATGATCTAGCTTTGAATCTTCATAGCTATTATCACTGTGTGAAAAAAATCACATTTGTGTGTTTAAATGGTTAATGTCAGTCTCTCCAAAGGGGCTGCGATCTCTCTCAAGGGCAAATCTTTTCTCAGTTGCTATGTTATCCCAGGTGCCAAGCACAGCGCCTGGCATGTAACAGATACTTCATAAAGTTTTTGTTGAATAAATAAATGGACCTATGAAGACCACCTTTCCAAGTCTTGGAAAAATCCCTACTCATCTCCTTCCATTATGGTGCAAAATGTACATTCCCTTTACAACTTCTTTGCCAGCCTGGAAGTTGGAAAAACTCTGTTAAAAAAAAAAAAGAAAGAAAGAAAAAAAAGAAGAAGAAAATCCCATTCCTGTACCTGTCACTGCTGGGTTAAACAAGTTCACTTAATATTTTTTTCTCTGCGTGGGCTTTGCTCGGGCCCCATAGATGTGCCACGTATGTTTTATGAGCTAACATTTATTTTCGACACTCTGGCCTATTGGACATGATCTCGTAAGCCTGAACTCTCAGCTGACATGCTGTTGAACATAATGGGGAGATTTAAAAAGGTATCACCGAGGAGTAGAGAGGATTGCGGAGCGCCAGGGGCGAGGAGGCGGCGGTTGAGATGAGCCACGGAAAGCTCTCACACTGTTCTCCCTGGCAGTCAAGGAGCCGTTGCTATGATGTGCAGTCTCAGCACACGCATCCTGAGCCAGCCGAAGAATGCAGAACAACCTAATTGCTATCGTTGGAACTCAGTGCTCCCAATAAACTTGGAAGCTGAATAGCAACATTTCACAAACAGAGCTGCAGCCTCCTAGCTAGGTGAGCAGCAGTGAGTCTCTGCATTGCTGTGTGGTACTCTGGATGGAATCCACAGGCCTCGGAAATTCCAAAGCACTCTCTTTCTCAGACAGAGTGAGCCTTCAATTAATTACGAAAACTAAGTTATTGCTGGGCATAAATCAGACATTGAAAATATGCCATACGTCAATCCATAGTGGAATTCACATGGGGGAAAGGGAAGTTTTAAAGGTTTCTGAAAGCCATAAAATCTCCATTTAGATAGAATTCTTCAAAAAATATGAATTTAGTTATTCATTTGCACAGGGGGTAAATTTTTCAATTTAGCGGAACAAAGGCACCTACAACTTGGCATTTAAAAACTTGGGAGAGTTGACAACAGCAGGACGAAGGGCCAACACTGAGACCCTCAATTCCATTCAAATCACATCATCAGTTAATGCCAATTTGTTGCTAGTGCTTTAAAGTCAGAAACAAACAGAACCCTTAAAGGGCCCTGAATTTCCCTGCATAGTACCCAACACAATCAGTCATTGCAATTTCTTGTATGATAATTTTTTAAAATGTCTGTCTAACTCCAGGAGACTATAAACTCCATGAGAGTAGAACTAGGTACATTCTGTTCACCTTTGAGTTCCCAGAGTTTAATCCAGTGCTTCATATAGAGTAAGTTCCCAACAAAAACTTATTTTTTTTTTTGAGACGGAGTCTCGCTTGATCGCCCAGGCTGGAGTGCAGCGGCCGGATCTCAGCTCACTGCAAGCTCCGCCGCCTCCCGGGTTCCCGCCATTCTCCTGCCTCAGACTCCCGAGAAGCTGGGACTACAGGCGCCCGCCACCTTGCCGGCTAATTTTTTTGTATCTTTTTTTAGTAGAAACGGGGTTTCACCGTGTTTGCCAGGATGGTCTCGATCTCCTGACCTCGTGATCCGCCCGCCTCAGCCTCCCAAAGTGCTGAGATTACAGGCGTGAGCCACCGCGCCCGGCCAAAAACTTATTAAATGAATCAAATTAAGCCCCGGTGCTGGACATCAAGAAGCTCTCTGTTCAGTAGGAAACAGATAAGAAAATAAAAGGATTTCAGCAATAGGTGATGAGCCCCAGAGCAGAACTATGCCCAGGACACTCATAGGACAACACAGCAGGAGGCTCAATTCATTTTGAAGACAGACATGGGGTCATAGAATGCTTCCAAGAGGGGGCAAAGCTTAAGAGAATTAAAAAAAAATAATAATACCAGGTAGAGAGAACTGCTTGGGAAAAGGCTGGAGGAGAGAGTCATTTAGTTTCTTTCCCTGGAGCGTTAGTCCAAAAATCACCAAGGTGACCAATTATCAATATGGCAGATACAAAGCCTCTGGTCAAGCCAAATGCCAAAAGAATTTACCTGTCCTTGGATTTAATCCAATTAGAAGAAGCAGAGGTACTACACAGCCAATACGCACCATCATTGAAGTCTCTGCCAATGGCTGAATCAATAGACCTACTACTTTTCTCTAAAGAGCCCGAAGACACCACTAAAATATACACAAGCAAATCAAAAAAGAAAGTCCTTTCCACGAGTTTTACTGAGAGCCGTAAGTCCTTGCCAGTCTCAGTTTCTGATCCTTCTTTTAACAGACACAAATCAGAAGCATGATTATGAGTAAGGCTGTGCACCCAGCAAAGAGGAAGAGACACCCATGATGCAATTAAAACTTTGGTCCATGGGCTTTCAAAAGTGAAGACTGAGGGCTTGCATCAAGAAGTCTGAGTTCTCATGAGCCGACAGTCAGAGCTAAAACATCAGAACTTTGGGCCAAGGATCCAAAATGTGTAATGCATAAATGTTTGTAGAAACTGCCGAGGGATTTGTGTGAGCTGACCAACTGTGCAAACAATTATCTGTGTTTAGAAAGCTCTACACTAAGCCGGGCACGGTGGCTCAAGCCTGTAATCCCAGCACTTTGGGAGGCCGAGACGGGTGGATCACGAGGTCAGGAGATCAAGACCATCCTGGCTAACACGGCAAAACCCCGTCTCTACTAAAAAATACAAAAAACTAGCCGGGCGAGGTGGCGGCGCCTGTAGTCCCAGCTACTCGGGAGGCTGAGGCAGGAGAATGGCGTAAACCCGGGAGGCGGAGCTTGCAGTGAGCTGAGATCCAGCCACTGCACTCCAGCCTGGGCGACAGAGCCAGACTCTGTCTCAAAAAAAAAAAAAAAAAAAAAAAAAAGAAAGCTCTACACTAACGGAAATGTGCAGATTGTCTTTGGAGTTGAAGAATCTCCTGGAAATATCCCTTGGAGTAACTACTTGTTTACTTGGAAAAGCATCTGATCCTGGACAAAAAAAATTCCCTTTTTTGGTTGATCTCAATTCTCTCCATTCATGACAGGCTGTTGCTCAAGAAAGGGCAACAGATCTAGCCATGTGAGAATCTGGTATCATGAATTCTCCTCCTCCAGATCATCACATGGCTTGTATTCTCACTTCCTACTCGTAGGTGCCTTTCTCAGCAGAGCCATGCTTGGCCATCCTATCTAGCATGAAACCCTCTACCCTGTCCCTTCCCTCTGCCTCTACCACCTTCTTGGCTTTGTTTTCTCCTTAGCATTTCAGGTCTAACATGCCAGCTAGCTAATATACTCATTTTTTATTTTCCTTCTCCCTTACCTGAATTCTTAGGCAAGAACATTTGATTGGTTCACTGCTATATCCCCAGCTCCTGGAAGGAGAACTGGCATTAAAAAATAAGTCTTAAATGCAGAGACTCCTCACTGTGCATGGCATCTCAGCAACCATAGAACTGTGCAAAGGGAAGACATGGTTTCAGGACACATGAGTTCCAGTTAACAGAGGCAAATTGAGGCTACCTATACATAATTGTTAGGATGAACAGAGCTGCCCATACTTCTATTTTATGGTAAGGCCACCAGGGAGAGGTTGTTATTTGGCCTATGATACATCATTCCTGACAGGAGATTTCTCCAACAATCACCTTCCAAATAACCAATGTGGTAGACACATTTGGGGATGATCTATTCAAGCCATACCTTCCCTTCCACAAGAACTACTCCCTCCTCAAGCCCTAACAGACTCCACCTCAGTCAGAGACAAATGGACTGCAAGTAGGCTACCCACAGAGAGCCAAGCTTTTGGTAGAGATTAGCCCAAAAATCTGAATGGAGATACGGCGATCTTGAGAGAAGGAAAACCTGAAGGAAGGTGCAGAACACCTATACCTTCTGGGTCCATAAGATGCCTGGCTCCACCCTCTCCAACATCCCACTCTACCCCACCTTTGCCTCAATTCCCTGGTCTATGCCAGGGCCCTCCTTAGACATTTTTGTTGTTACTGTTTAGTTGTTATTGCTTAGTTTCCTTTGAAGAGAGTTATTCTTCCTTACAATTAAAGAAACTTTGATTGAGATTCACAGTGGGCAACTGGCACCCACCCCACCACTACTGAGCTACCAAGAGACCAGAAGACACGGCCTCCATGCAAAGAGATTGGTTCAGATGGAGACGTCAGGATGAGGAACAGCTGGGGACCATGCCACATGCACAATAACCCTAGGCCTTGAGAGGCACAGGTGAGGTTGAGCACAGCTGGAGAGGAGAACTTTGAGAAGCCTTCATGAAAGTCTGCCTGGCTTGTGGTTTGATGCTTATGCCTGAACACTACCGCTGAAGTTAGCCCTGCATGAGATTATTTCAGGGAGAATTTGAGGAAGTTGAACTCAGTAATGTGCATGACTTCGCAGCTAGGTACCTTTCTGTCCCTGAATCCTGGGGGCATAGTGTTTAAGATCATGAGGTCTAGACCACCTGGGTTTAAATCTGAACTTTGTAATTTATCTTGGGGAGAGTCCTTGCCCTCTTTCAGGGGCCTTCATTTCCTTATGTGTAAAATGGGAATAATAAAATAACACCTAGTGTACAATGCACACAAAGTAATTGACAAGAGGCCTGGCATGTAAACAAGTGTTCAATAAATAACAGCACTGAACACCTGAGGTTTTTTCTTACTTTAGGAACCAAGCCACTACTCCTATGCAGTTCCTCCTCGGTGTGTTTCCCCATTGATAGCCTGGTCATATTTGTCATATTTCATATTCTCCAAGACATGCAAAAGTTATACCTAAAGTGAAATATTGGTTCCTTCCTTCCTTCCTTCCTTCCTTCCTTCCTTCCTTCCTTCCCTCCCTCCCTCCTTCCCTCCTTCCTTCCTTCCCTCAAGTGAAATATCGGTCCCTCCCTCCCTCCCTCTCTTCCCTCCCTCCCTCCTTCCCTCCTTCCCTCCTTCCCTCCTTCCCTCCTTCCCTCCTTCCCTCCTTCCCTCCTTCCCTCCTTCCTTCCCTCCTTCCTTCCTTCCTTCCTTCCTTCCTTCCTTCCTTCCTTCCTTCCTTCCTTCCTTCCTTCCTTCCCTGGAGTTTCACTGTGTTACCCAGGCTGGAGTTCAGTGGCGCAATCTTGGCTCCACCCCCTGGATTCAAGTGATTCTCCTGCCTCAGCCTCCTGAGTAGCTGGGATTATAGGTGCCCGCCACCATGCCCAGCTGATTTTTTTGTATTTTTAGTAGAGATGAGGTTTCACCATATTGACCTGGCTGGTCTCGAACTCCTGACTTCAGGTGATCCACCCATCTCAGCCTCCCAAAGTATTGGGATTACAGGCGTGAGCCACCGCGCCCAGCATCTATTTTTCTTATTTAACAAATGCACTGTGAACTAGCACAGGACTAAATTCTTCATGTATATGATAAAGCAGGTATTATCCCATCTTGGAGGAAAGCAAACTGAGACCCGGTGAGGTTACATGGCTTGAATTAGGCCTAACAATCGAATAAATGATTATCAATGTCTACACAGAAAAAACCCAGCAACTTATGTTCTCAGTTAATCGCTTTCAGAAAAGCTAAATGTTAGTTCAAGCCTTGCTTTCTGTCCTGGTGAAAGGCATTTGCATAAAAAAGTAAGAACTGAGCTTGACTACTGGTTTTAAAATACAGAATAGGTGCTTAACGAAAGAAGGAAGGAAGCGAGGGAGGAAGGAAGCGAGGGAGGAAGGAAGCGAGGGAGGGAGGGAGGGAGGAAGGAAGCGAGGGAGGGAGGGAGGGAGGAAGTTAGGTTGGAAAGGAAGGAAAACGACAGAGGAAAGGGTGAATACATTTTAAAAAATTGAACATGAAATTAAGAATCAATCTTGCTCAAAAACGCCCACCTATAATCAGAATGCTCCTCACTAACCAAACAGGTAGAAGTTTAGTCCACAAATGTGTCGTTTGTCCTCTGTATGGATTACAGCATCGTTCAGTTTTAGCTAGTGACATATTGTTGGGTTGAATCTTAACTAATGCCACAACAGTGAAAAATCTTAGTGGAAAAAACCCCAACAAAACTAAGTCCACTTGAATATCCCAATTGCTTCAAACACTCTTTAATACAATACGATTCCAACACAAAAATAATTCCAAGGGTTCTTCACAATTCATTATAAAACAATTTAACCAATGTAAAAACACTTGCTCTTGATTCCAGGACCTGAAATTAACCAGAAGAAGTGGAATGAAACATCTTTTGAGTAATTGCTATGTATTTTGTCATTCTTTACTTTTCCTGGGTTATACAATTTTTGTAGTTATGGAAGTGATCTTATTACTTACGACAAATTTGATTAATGTCTATTCTGTGGCAAACATTATGAAAAATATCTTAGCTATATTATCTTATTTAATTTTTAATAATATTTTGGCTTTTTTAAAATCAGAGAAACTTAAAGAATAATAATAAAGAAGGCTTATGATTTTACCCGAGATAAATCAAATGACGTTAAAAGACAAAAGTAAAAAAAAATGCAATAAATATTTACAGTTAAAAAAATTCACATAGAAAGCGAAGAAAAGTTGTAAAAAAGAAAGAAAACAGACATTCCCTTTCCTTCAAGGTTATCACTGCAAACTGGAAGTTTTTATAATTCCTTCCAGTAAAAACAGAAACAGAATTCCATACTATCTCATTTGCTTTTAGCCTTTATAACAGTGAAGCAAATATTACTGTCATGCCCGATTTATAGATGAGGAAACTGATGCTTCAATTAGTTAAATAATTTGCAGAATGTCTCACAGCTGGTAACAATGACAGAGGCTTTGAGCCTGAATAGACAGAAACAGGATTTGAACCAATCTGTCTGACTTCGAAAACTGTTTGTTCTTTTTATCAGGTAACACGATCATATCTGATAGTCATTTTGTGGCTTTCCGATATGAGCAGCAACATGAAAGAAGTAGATGCGGTGAAAAAAGGATCACCAACCCTGGCTATATGGATAAAACCGACAGAAATGTGAGGCTTCAGAATATGTTTCTGCAGACCTATTACTTTGGAAAACTATTGACAAGCCTAAAGTCAGGCCTACAAATGATGTCTTATTTACCTCCCTAAGGAAGGCCACATTTCGGGGTCCTGTAAGTAAAAATAACATTGATAGCTACATTTAAGGGAGAATTGGGAAACTCAGAGGATGGTGTGATTGATTGGTTGGACGACTGCACAGGTGCCTGTCAATGCACACACATAAAGAATTCTAATAAATCTAATAAATGATTAGCTGTATACCTACACCAAAATTTGGACTTAGATGGGACACCTATTCCATCTGTTCATTTTGTACACAGAAGGTTAGGTTGCCAGTAGTGGTCATTTTCTCAGCCAAAGATAGGAGCTGGGGAGTCCTCTGGCCTCCAAAGCCCCTCTGCTGAGGACTCTTTCTGAGTTACCACCACTAAGTGTCAAGGCTCTGGCCTTACCTCCATCTAATCAGGAACATGCTGTTTCTAACATTCCCATCAGAGAAGAATTTGAAGTTTGCTGAAACTATCCAATACAACATTTAACAAGATTTGGCATGGACAATTTCTCAGGAATTACTGCTTTGAATAGCCAACACTCTTCCATAATGGACTTTGCGATTTCATAGATGAAAGCACAAGTTTTTCACCCCCACACAAAACCAATTCTTGCCAAATAGATTCCTTCACATTTAGATGGCTTATCATTTCCACCTTTGTTGAGCCAGCTTTGCAGCTGCCATTTTGGAGAAAGGGCATTGGTGAGGGAATCACCAGGGCACCGGAAGTCCTTTGAAAGGCTTTAAAAATGAGTTAGTCCAGCTAACACAATGTTTTCCAAAAATAATGTACTTCGGCTTCAAATGTAAAATTAACATCAAATGAAGATCTCTCGAGAAGCTCTAAAATTGAGATGACTATCTTCGTAGCGTGTAGTAGGTACTTGGTGCAATCAGCGTGTTCTACACAGGTAATTACTTTTACTACTAATGGTGCCTCCCACTCAGTGAGAAAGATAAGAGGCTCCAACTCTACTTAATCACGAGGCTTCTTTATTATGGCTCGACCACCTACTGAGTAAAACAATTCACTTGCTCTATTCAGCAACTCTCACAAATGAGAAAAATTTATTAACATGTGAGCAGAATGGGACTTATTTAGTATGTACGAAGGGGATTACCACATGATTTAAAAATACATAGACCATTCAAAGAGTTGTGTGGGTCATCTTGAGTGAAGACCTTTCTGGAAAATGTTTATTTTTAAAACATTGAAGCTGGTTTGCAACAAGTGTCCAGTTCAATGTGCTTTGAAGCTACTTAGAAGTGTCTGTTAAGAGAAGGGAGTGATGAAATTAGACAAATACAAAGTCAGTGATGGGTGACCTTGGGTAAGTTATTCATCTTCTCTGGGCTATTTTCGTATTTGTGGAATGGGAATAAGAACAAAAATATCTGACTGCACTCCAGCCTAGGCGACAGAGTGAGACTCCGTCTCAGGAAAAAAAAAGAATAAACATATTTGTTTCATACTTATGTACAGTCAGTCTGCTATAAGGTGTTTGTGTGTTTCTAAAAAGGACCACAGTCTTCTAAATTTCACAATAAAACCCACAGAGCCCACGGGGAAAATGGGTTTGGGAGAACAAAGCTCTTGTCAGTAACATATAATAAAAAAGCAGGAACCGAATACAAACAGTAGCACCATTTTATACAGGTTAAATGGTGAAAAAACATATAAACACCATGATAAATATGTATTTTACCTTAAAAAAGACCTGTGGAATTGGGTGTTGGAAGCGGTGGGAGGAGTGTTACCTGAAATCCTACAGCACTGTAAAAGCAGTTGTGCGTGGGTGGGTGGGGCTTGTAGCATACCAGCTGAAGGAAGTGAGTAGATGTTGGAGGTATGTGTGTGTTTGCTTCTGTGTATTTCTACATGGCCTGGTTCAGCTGGGTGCAGTTTTCTGTGTTCAGTGTTTCTCAAGGATGAAGTCACATGTACACAAATGCAAGCTCAGTGTTAAGCTGAAAGTGTATCCACCATTTTGGAGCAAAATTATATGTTTTAAGGAAGCACTGGCTGGGCACAGTGGCTCAGGCCTGTAATTTCAGCACTTTGGGAGGTTGAGGCAGGAACACTTGATGCCAGGAGTTTAAGACCAGCCTGGGTAACATAGCAAGACCTCATCTTTACAAAATAAAAAATAATAAGATAATAAAAAAATTTAGCTGGGTGTGGTAGCACATGCGTTTAGTCCCAGATACTTGGGAGGCTGAGGCAGGAGGACTACTTGAGCCCAGCAGTTTGAGGCTGCAGTGAGCTATGATCACGCCACTGCACTCTAACCTGGGTGACAGAGCAAGATCCTGTCTCTACAAAACATTTTTAAAAGCAGTATTATAGCAGAACTGACAGCATTATGAAGATTAAAGAAGCTACTAATGTTTGTCACCACACAGTGGGACCTTAAAAAGTGTCATTTTTACCTTGATCTCCGTGGCTGCCTCAATTAAACTGGTGTCAGATTAAATCCCAAACTGATAGCTGGTGGACTTAGGCTGTTTATCTCTTTGCTATTCTGGATCAACAAAAATGATATGACTCTAAAGCAGGGGTCCCCAGCCCCTGGGCCGCAGACTGGTGCAGGTCCTTGGCCTGTTAGAAACTGGGCTGAATAGCGGGAGGTGAGCGGTGGGCGAGTGAATATTACCACCTAAGCTCTGCCTTCTGTCAGCAGGGGCATTAGATTTTCACAGGAGTACAAACCCTGTTGTGAACTGCATATGTGAGGGATCTAGGTTGCACGTTCCTTCCTGAAACCATCCATCTCCCCTACTTTTGTCCGTGGAAAATTGTCTTCCATGAAACTCATCCCTGGTGCCAAAAAGGTTGGGGACTGTTGCTCTAAAGAACTGACCTGCAATGTTAACAGAGGATTCAATGCATTTGTTAAATGTGTGCACCTGTACCTTTGTCCTTGCCTACAACAATATCATTTCCTGTAAAGAGATTAAGAACAAAGCCAGGAAATACCATCCTCTTCCTTAAGACCAAGTTGAACACTACTTTGTAAGAAGCAGAAATTTAGTGGCCCTTGGGGGGAAAAATTGGTGTTACTATTCACAATGTTTGATTAGCACCAGGGAAGGGCAGACCAATTTCACTCTAGAGCCTTTCAGTAAGAATTAATAGGAAACATATACATAAGGCTCTCTACGCATCTGGTACCAGAAGAGCTCTGGAAATATTAATTTGTTTAAGATTAGAATCATTCTACATAATTGCTTTTCGGGTCTTGATGTTTTTTATTAAATTAGATAAGCTGAACAAGTCTGGAAATTCAGTCAGATTTCCAGTTAGCTAGGCAACAACTTTTCATTGGGCAACAACAACTTGAAGAGACTGAATAACCTAAGTTGAACTTTGGAGTCAGACCAATCAGAATCATGGCTCCACTCATAAGCTATGTGTACTAGGACATACAATTCAACTTTTGTGGACCTCAGAATCCCTTCTGTAAAAAAAAAAAAAAGAAAAGAAAAAGGTTACTAGTAGCTATAGTAGCTATCTGCTGGTGCTATTGTGAAAATTAAATGAGATAAAGGGTGTAGAGTGGCTAGTGTGATAGAGGGCACAGTCAGCACTCAATCAATTTATTTATAGAGTTATTATCATTTTATTACCAGTGTGGGGCCAGCTGATATTCACTTCGTTAGGCATATTGGCACATAATCCAGCTGTTTGAAATGGTACCTGGCTCAGACCAAAGCCTTGGAATTTGGCCTCTAAAGACTTGAAGTCTCTGCATTCCTGATTTTTTCCTTTCTGTATTCCCAATACACAGGATTATTTTGTCTCTGTAGTGCTAAGATGCCTTATACATAGCAGTGATTTGAGAGGGCTTTGCACTTGCTCTGCAGATTAACCTCTTCCAGTGTGAACATGTCACTGTCTACATTAACCACTGTCTGGCAACCCGCATGAGATATGCACACTGTTGTCTCTGTTTCTCATCTCTCATTTATTTTTCAACCCACCCAGTCTGGCTTCTCCTCCCATTGGTCTACTGCAAATGCTTTTGCTAAGTTTGCCTAGGAGTTCAGCCAAGTTAAGTTCAGTGTGTGCATTTTTTCAACTTGCACCTTACTGACTTCTTGGTAGAGCTAACCACTTTTTCCCTCTTGAGACACTCTCTTCTCCTTTACTTCCTATTTTGATGATCACCTTATGTTGATATTCTTCCATGCTCTCCAAAAGCTCATGTTTTGCAGACTTTTTCCTTTGCAATGTTGGATATTGGTCTTTCTCAGGGCTTAGTTCTTCTTCCTCAATAATCTCCCCCTAGACATGCTCGCCCACTGCCAGGAGTTCATTATGTTCTATTTGCTAGGACTTTGAAGTTGATGTATCTGGGTATTGTGTTGAAATCCAGATAAGTACCCAATGGTCTTCTCCCTATCTCTTGAACACCAGCCTTAACAGTTCCCAAATGGAATTTATGATTTTTACCTTTACCAAAACTTTCCCCCAACTCCATTATTCCCAGTGTACCTCTAAATTGACCATATAGTCAAACTTCGTCGATTTTTACCACCAAATCTATCTCAATCCACCCACTTCTTTACGTCTCTATTGCTGCCAGCCTGGTCTAAGACACCGCCTTTTTGTCACCTGATTATCATGATAACTACCTCACTGCCGTCTTTGAATCCATCCTCATTCTACTCCAATACATCCAGCAAAATGCAGCCAGGGTATTTTTCAAAGGTAATTTATGATGTAAGCCTGTGACTAAAAACCTATAATAACTCCTCCATGCTCAAAGACCACATCTAAAAGTGTTAACATGATCCCGAATAAGCCAGAATCCCTCTAATCCCGTTTTATCTTGTACCCTTTCACGTCTTTTTTCAAGAAATATTTAATGAGTATTTATTAGGTGTCAGGCATACTGCAGTTCTTGGACTTGGCAAATTTTCTACAATGAACAAGTCTTACTCAAAATTTTAATTTAAAAAATGTCTAGGTGTTCATTCAAAGGAATAGAAAAAAAAGCTGTCACGAAATGGTTAAACCCACATTATTTTCTCTATTCTGAGTAATCCCCCTAAGAGCAAAACTCTTTACTCATATGTTTTTAGATTTTGGGTTTAGATCTTTGACTTCAGGAAATCTCCCTTTCTTAGCGTGAACACACAGATTTTGCAGCCTAAAGCTGGATTAGTGATTGATAGAAGCTCTTCTCATGTCATTCTCCCTCCTTTCCAATAGATTCACTCTCAGAAACAGTCATGCAAACTCTGCCTACGCATTCAGTAAATTGGAGAAGTTGACATTCTAAACATCTAAAAGGCAAGGGTTTGGGTAACAGAAACTCACCCACATTGTACACAGGGCACATTTCAATTTTCTGCTGCAGTACTCAGAGGAGATTAGAGTGTTCACAAAGTTAAGAAATTTCAGAACAGACAGGCAGAATGAGCAGCCAATTTCCATTGCATCTTTGCAAGTGACTATCAGGAAATTTGTTATTAATTTTGTCCAAGGTGATGTAATCCAAACATTAGTCACCAACCTCCTTTTCAGCGATAACGAATGATCTATTAATTGCCACACTGACTGGCCTTTTGTCAGGCTTTGTTTTTCTTTGACCTTTGTGCAGTATTTGATACCTCCACTACCCTGTCTATGTGACTCATGCTTGGCTGCTGTGTATGATGTGCCTAAACCTCCTGGGTCGTCCTCCCTTCTGTTGGCCTTTCTACCTCTGGATCATCCAGAATTGCTCCAATATGCGGACAGGTCCCAAGACTCTGGTCTTGTCAATCTTTTCTCCCCTTGCTAATTCTTCCTTCTCAAACAAAACTAATTCACTCTCACAGCACCAACTGTACAGATGATCCCCAGAGTATTATCCTTTTTTTTT
Source organism: Chlorocebus sabaeus (assembly GCF_047675955.1). NCBI lineage: Eukaryota > Metazoa > Chordata > Mammalia > Primates > Cercopithecidae > Chlorocebus > Chlorocebus sabaeus. The sequence continues at coordinate 11,053,091 of NC_132905.1, forward strand.
TTTTTTTTTTGAGGTAGAGTCTCACTTTGTCGTCCAGGCTGCAGTGCAGTGGCACAATCTTGGCTCACTGCAACCTCGGCCTCCAGGGTTCAAGCGGTTCTCCTGCCTCAGCCTCCTGAGTAGCTGGGATTACAGGCACATGCCAGCATGCTCTTTTTCTCTTGTATTTTAGGAGATATGAGGTTTCACCATGTTGCTCAGGCTGGTCTCGAACTCCTGACCTCAAGTGATCTGCCTGCCTTAGCCTCCCAAAGTGCTGGGATTACAGGCACGTGCCAGCATACTCTTTTTCTCTTGTATTTTAGTAGATATGAGGTTTCACCATGTTGCCTAGGCTGGTCTCGAACTCCTGACCTCAAGTGATCTGCCTGCCTTAGCCTCCCAATGTGCTGGGATTACAGGCATGGGCCAACGCGCCCGGCCTCCAGAGCATTATCTTTACCTCTCATCTCTGCTAAGCTCATCGACTTGTATCTTCAGCACCTCAGAGACTGCTTCCACTTGGTCACACTTTTCCTTTCCCCTCTTTCGCTTTTCCATTCCCCTCTTTCGCTTTTCCATCAGAATTTATCTCTCCACTCTCTCTAAGCCCCAGTTCTCTTAGGAATACCATGATTCTTCCGGATACAAAAATGCAAAACTCTGAAATTGCACATTAGGGTCTTGTTTATAACTCTTTCTTGAATGACTTCCCATCACTCTCTGAATTGTGTCCAAAATGAATATGCATCTGCAAGTCCCTTTTATAATTTAACTCTTTCCAGCCTTCCAGGATCCTCCATCTAGTCCTTCACCATGCTGTGTTTTCCTATGTTCATTGAATGTGCAACATCTTCCTGCCTCATGTTGTCAGCAAATGAGGTACCTGTGCCTAAAATGTTCTTCTCCACTCCATGACCCGCTCCACCCTCACCTCCCACCATCAATCTAATTTAGTGCTTTTTTTTTTCTTTTTCTTTTTAAGCTGTGAACTTTGACATCACTCATCTCAGTAAGCCTTCAGTAATCTTCAGACTGGGTCAGGACCTCTGCATCGCTTGTATGGAATCTGGCCCAGTTCTTTCATAGTATTAAGCACAACTGAAACGTGCAGTCTGATACTGGTTTCCCCACTAAATTGTGAGCTCCGTGATGGCAAGGACTTGCTCATCTACCTACATCCAGTGCCTGGCACACAATAGGGCCCCAGTAAGTGGAACAAATGAATGAATGAATTAAATTACACTTTGGTGACTCCATTGTCAGCCATGTGCAATTTGCCAGCAAATTCAGCAATTTTTTTCTTGTTAATATCACTCCACCCTTCCTTCCTGTCTCCATCATCCTTTCTGCTGTCATCCAGTCGAGGCTCTCGTCATCTCTTGCTTGGATCACTGTAAGAGCTCAACTGTTTTCTTCAGATCTCTCTTTGCTGTGATTAGTTTTGTAAACTACTGCCAGATTAACCCTTCAAAAAATTCTCTGTGTTATTCCTTCGCTCAGGACTCCTTGACCACTCTTTTCTATCTACAGAACAAAGTGAAAAGTGTCCCAGGGTCTCAGAGTTGAAAGGAACCTTGAAGATCATCTGGTGTAACCACCTCTTGCTAGAAATGAGGAAACCGAGGTCGAGAGGGGTTGGGTGACTTGCCAAAGAACACAGAATCAGTGTTTCAGTCTCCAGACTGAATACCCTTGAGAATGTGCCCGCTTAAAACACATTCAGTCTCTCCCATTGCATATAAAGTACAGCCCGAACTCCTTCCCACAGTCCCCAGCCCCAATAAAGCCTGGCTCCCACCAACGGTGGCTGACTTGTCCCAGTTTGTCATGGACTCACCGAGTTTAAAAACTGAAAATCCATCACCCCAAGAACTCCCTCAGTCTCCTAGCAGCCTGGGTCGGTGATCACCTTCTTCCTTCCTCCACCTTCATTCTCATATCTTATCACGCTCTGCCTTGCTTAGTTCTTGCCTGTCCTGCTGCTTTCTTTCTAGAACATACTATCCAAACTCATCTTCATCTAGGGCTTTGCACTTGCTTCCCCCTTCTCTGTGTTTGCCCAGGTTACTATCAGAAACTAGCATCCCTGATTTGTCGCTCTTTTTATAGCTTGGCATGCAGTGCTTTCATAATACGACTTCAAATCTCTTTCGTGTCCCTATTTTCCTACTACCATTCCAGTACAGTCACTTATGTGCTCAAAAACAGTAAGCATTTTAATGATGCAAATATCTGTTGAATGAAAAACCCAAGATCTTTCTTAATCCCATTGCACAGGTTATTAAAATGGTAAAAAGAAAGATCCTTTATGCAGAGCAGTCCATGAGCTTCACAGCAAAGAAGGCAATAATGAAAAAGTCTGAGACTACCTGTCTCTTTTTTATTTATTTGCATTACTCAGTAGATTCCAATCTTACTCATTATAACAGCCCAGGGCCCTTTAGGCCAAGCACATCACAATGATCTATCATTGGGATAAAAATCTTCTGGTGATGACAGCCAGGATTGACAGGGATGTTTAAACCCTCAACTATGCTTTGGATGACATTCAATTTTTTGTCATGAAATTTCAAAATGTGACTGGAGCACTTTCAAAGCTTTCCACATGGAGGAAACGTTAGCGACAAAAGAGGACATAAAACAGCTGTGGTTGAGTAGGAAAAACACTGACCTGCAAGGCCAAATACCTTGGGAGGGTGGGGTTCTTTCCGATGAGCTGGATGACTCAAGTAAGTCATTTGCCCCTCTCAGCCTCAATTGCTTCATCTGTTAAATGGCACTAATAATACCATCTCTGTTGAGAAACGAGTAATACACATGCTAGTTCCTTCAGCACCTTCCCTGGCACAGAGTAGGTGTGCCTGAATTTTTCTTTACAAAAGTAATTAGTATCTATAGTTTCCAAGAAGCCTTTTCTTAATCTGAATAGTCCTTTATTATAAGTCCCTGAAACTCAGACATAGCAACCACTATTTTCTTTCCTTTCTTCATTGTTTTGCAAGTTTTGTCCGGCTGTTTAGTCTGTGTATAGTTGAACTTTCCAACAATCATAAGCTTAAAAAAATCTGGTTTTGCCTTTACCTTTTACACATTTGTTGGATTTCTACACTTTGTACTGCACCCGTCTCATACTGACTTGTATTCTGGCCAGCCCACTTCCTGGTGAGCAACTGAGGCACTGTAAGAACACAAAGACCCATGAATCCTGGTCCTAGCCCTCTGGAAATTCAAAATCCAGTAGAAAGGATTGATACTTAGGATATAATTTCAGCAATGTGGCAACTTCTATTTCTGAGTACAATACAGGGTATTGTGAGAAGAAAGGGAAACATTTAACGTTTTACTCAAAGGAAGCATCCTCTAACTTCGCAAGGGAGTGGTCAATGAGGGTCCCATTGAGGAGGTGACATCTGAACAGCAGTTTAAAACATACGTAAGAGTTCACCAAGAACGTCATGAAGGTGAGAGACAGTTGTGTATACATGTCTTTTACAACCCTAGAATTGCAAAGTCAGTTTTTTAGTTTCTTTTCACTGCAGCCAGGCTGCAGATCCTTGAAATTTGAAATTCGAAAGTATGGAAGCACCTCACACATCACTGGACATCCCAAAGTATGTAGCAAAATCCTACCCCCAAGAAATCCTGAAACAAATCTGTATAATTAATAGTGTCTACTTTTAGCTAATGTACAGTATAAGTAACAAACACTGAAGTCAGTGGAAAACTATAATTAAACATGCATGTCTCAAAGTGAAAAAGGTACATCAATCAACCCAGACCTAAAACTGAAAATAGACGAGTTTTTTTTTTTTTAACTTGACAGAATGGAGTTAATAGAAGATGAGAACCACTCTTTTCAATTATCAAAACAGTGTTCCTGGACTGTTGAAAAGCATCCATTAGCTCATTCCATATCATCCTCTTCCTTTTAAAAAATAATAATTTCATTGTTAAATGACTCATACTTACTGTATTTAAGTAATAGAGAAAATTATAAAGAAGAAAGTTTTAAAATCATTCAATAGCCCAGCATCTAGAAATAACTCTAACCTTCAGTTAATTATATTTCAGATGTGTCTCTATCCATATGTGTAAATGGAAGAATAGAGAAATGGATGAATGGATGGATGGATGGATGAAGGAATGAAGGAATGGATGAATAGATTAAGGGATGGATGGATGGATGGATGAATGGAGGGATGGATGGGTGGAGGGATAGATGAATGAAGAAATGGAGGGATGGATGAATGGATTAAGGGATGGATGGACGGATGGATGAATGGAGGGATGGATAGACGGATAGATGAATGAAGGAATGGAGGGATGGATGAATGGATTAAGGGATGGATGGATGGAAGAATGGATGAATGGAGGGATGGAGGGATGGATGGATGGATGGATGGATGGATGGAGGGATGGATGGAAGAATGGATGAATGGATTAAGGGATGGATGGACGGATGGATGAATGGAGGGATGGATGGACGGATAGATGAATGAAGGAATGGAGGGATGGATGAATGGATTAAGGGATGGATGGATGGAAGAATGGATGAATGGAGGGATGGAGGGATGGATGGATGGATGGATGGATGGAGGGATGGATGGAAGAATGGATGAATGGATTAAGGGATGGATGGACGGATGGATGAATGGAGGGATGGATGGACGGATAGATGAATGAAGGAATGGAGGGATGGATGAATGGATTAAGGGATGGATGGATGGAGGAATGGATCAATGGAGGGATGGATGGATGGATGGATGAATGGAGGGAGGGATGGATGGATAGATGAATGAAGGAATGGAGGGATGGAGGAATGGATTAAGGGATGGATGGATGGAAGAATGGATGAATGGAGGGATGGATGGATGGATGGATGAATGGAGGGATGGATGGATGGATAGATGAATGAAGGAATGGAGGGATGGATGAATGGATTAAGGGATGGATGGATGGAAGAATGGATGAATGGAGGGATGGATGGACGGATAGATGAATGAAGGAATGGAGGGATGGATGGATGGATGGATGAATGGAGGGATGGATGGATGGATGGATGAATGGAGGGATGGATGGACGGATAGATGAATGAAGAAATGGAGGGATGGATGAATGGATTAAGGGATGGATGGATGGAAGAATGGATGAATGGAGGGATGGATGGACGGATGGACGGATAGATGAATGAAGGAATGGAGGGATGGATGGATGGGTGGATGAATGGAGGGATGGATGGATGGATAGATGAATGAAGGAATGGAGGGATGGATGAATGGATTAAGGGATGGCTGGATGGATGGATGGAGGAATGGATGAATGGAGGGATGGATGGATGGAGGGATAGATGAATGAAGGAACAGAGGGATGGACGAATGGATTAAGGGATGAATGGATGGAGGGATAGATGGATGAAGGAATGGAAGGATGGATGAATGGATTAAGGGATGGATAGATGGATGAAGGAATGGAGGATTGAATGAATGGGTTGATGGATGGATGGGCAGAATTGTATGCCTTTATTGTTTTCAAGGCTAATGGTTGATCCCATTCTAGTGAATTTACCTGCCTTGACCTCCCAGTAAACAGTGAGGAAATGTCTAGTCTCATAGACTCTATTCCCATACTTTCTAGGTTCCAAAAATGGACTTCTCAGAGGAGTCTTGGAAAACCTTCCAGGGATGGTGTCAAAACACCCAAATGAGAAGGAGAAAATGAAGCCAAATCAGTTACTTTTAATCACATTAATTACAATCTGTAAGTAGTTTATCCATTTTATGGGCTCTTACAAATAGAATGGAAATAAGACATTATTTAGATTCACCTCTTTCATATTGCGATGAGGAATGAGGAGACTAGGAAGGATGATTTTACTGTCCAAGCTTACAAAATGAAAAGGGAGAGGAGCAGGGCTACAGAGCAGCTGTGAGCATTCAGTAAATGAATATTTTTATTATTTCTAAGAGAGACACATAGTAGGACCCCTTACCCCTCAGTGGTAATTGATATTGCTGGATTATTATGATTTTGTGGTATACCCTGAAAATACTCTTTGCACTTATATTTGTATACCATGTTCCCTTAAAGAAGCCAGGAACATGGGATGCATCCCTTTCAAGAAATGTCCTTAATCTCACAGAAACAAAAGAATTTCCCAGACTACTTTGGCTCCAACCCAACTAAACATCCCCAATACTTTTCTGTTTGGATGTGTAGGTTAGGGGAACAAACCCCAGCTTCTACAGCATAGCACAGAATATTCCACGGGGGTTCCCCAACCTCCATGCGACTGACATTTGGGGCCAGATAATTCTCTGCTGTGGGGCTGCGCTGTGCACTATGGGATGTTTAGCAGTATTTCTGGTCTTCACCCCACAAGCTGACAGTAAAAGCTCCCATCTGTTTTGACCACCAAAAATGACTGCAAACTGCAAAATGCCGCCCTGGGTAGGGGAGCTGGGGCAGTACAAGATCATCCCTGGTTGAGACAAGGACAATCCAAAGCCCTCAGTGTCTTCAATAAAACAAGCAAAAGAGATTTTTTATAGACAGATACACACAGTACTACTCTCCAGCGGTATTCAGAGGACATGACTTCACGGACGTCCCTGGACCCAGGGGAGAGGAAAAAGATCTTGGATAAGCAATAAAACCCGTGTCACCTGTGATGGGTCACAGAAGTCAGCTCTGGGTTCTCCTGACCCACAGCTTTAAGAACTACAAGCAAGAACACGTAGGTCCATGAGATAGACCCTTCCCCCAAAACTGGCCTGGCTTTTTAAGTCACAATAAATAGAAAAGAAGATCCTTTTACTTGCAATCCTTTATCTTCATCAGACCCATGAACAGGAAAGAAGGAGGAAGAAAAATGACTGCTTTGACTTTTTGGATAACTTAAAACGTCAGTGTGTTGCCAATTATGGCAGCTGTAGTTGCTTTATCTTTTGGGGACATGAGCAGCTCGTGAAATGTGAATTTTAATTTACCAGTCGGAGTTCAGATGGCTGGTTCAACAATGTTTAGAAGCTCCTGAAAGATAGTCACTAATTAATGAACATTAAGCTCTAGTTTCTAAGACACTTGAAACAAAGCAGGACAATGCTCCCGTCTCTGTATACTTGAGGGACTGATCTAAAGAACTAGAGGGGCGAAAGCCGACAGTGAGCACGGAGGCTTGTTCCTCCCTTGAACTCCAAGTGGGGGGATATTTTTTAAAGTACGACTTTTATTCTGAGAAAAAATTCTCACATGAGGAGTCATTTACGTATGTGCTATTTAGTAATATAAATGTGATGTTAGCATCCTACTAATCAAATGGAAAATTGTTTCGTTCTGACGGTTTTGAAACTTCCCCATCCCTCAAACAAATAGTACCCATTACTTTAAACACCTCAGTGTCTAGTAATTGTTCAAAAACGTGTCAGGCTACCAGTAATTTAAGTCCTGTCAAAAATAAATCTCAGACACTCACTTCTTCCAGTCAGTGACTTGAAGAACACGCCCACATGTCAATTACCGGAAGCTGTAGCAATGTTTCTTTGTTCTGAATTTGTGTAAACAGAAAAAGGCTCTTCCTCAGTAACAACTGTTTTCTGAAACCTATATAAATGTTTATGTGAACCTCTCTGCAACAACACCTAACAGAAACAATAAAAGCCACTACACTGGTAAATACACACACACACACACACACACACATTCATACACACGCACACACACACACATCACTGTATGTGCCTCTTAGTAATAAATGTTTAAGTGTGAAGGAGTAATGTATTCACTTGTGAATTATTCTTTTCGCAGAGCCCTGACCCCAAAGCATTTACATTTTAAATTGTAAATCAAAATGATCTACATTTTTAGAGGGTCACAGTCACTGGCTCCTTTCCCTATTATCCAAAAGAGATTGCTTCACAGATAATTTCGAAAGCACAGGTAAATAAATGAGTAGAAAAACTGTGACTATAAAACAGAAATAATTCACAAAATTGGCAGCTAATTAAGATAGGCTATTAGACAGGGTTTCTCTGTGTAAAATTGTTCTCCATGAGTAAGACTGATAAATCTTGTGGATTCTCTCAGTCCTTACTGTAATGCATATATGGTTATAAATAGCTGTAAATAAAGCTTTAGATGAAGAGTGTTAGTGATTTTCTAAGGTTCGCATTTCTTATATAACAGTATTTTTATTGGAAAAGATTGTAATCATTTAATCATAAAATCATGAATATCCCGTAATGTTGTTCTAAGGTCTTTCATGAAGTTTTTCTTGCTAAATAAATGACTGAATTTCAACAAAAGAAGAAAAGACAAATAATTTTGGTTTACCTGACATTCATTATTCCCTTCTCCCCTCCCTGGTTCTCAGAGGTGCATACTAAAAAATAAATCTAGCGATGAACAATACATAGATGGATAGTGTAAAGATGTTGGAACGGGACCTGAAGTGGTCCTCTTTCCAGGGGTAAATTAGAATAAGTTGATTTTCATTAAGCAAGAACAGATCAATATTTCATTATTAACATGGTGACAATTGCATGTTAATAAGAAGTCATCTTTTTTTCAAGCATCCAACTGTCAAACCCACTGTATTAATGGCTCCCCTCATCCAGTGGCGTCTCTTTACTTTTCCTCTCTTGTTACATGGAAACTTGATCGTGTGTGTGTGTGTGTGTGTGTGTGTGTGTGTGTGTATCAAAGCACTGACCTTTTGCTAGGCAGGATTAGGAAACACCTCCTAATGTTTCCTTCAGGAAACAAGGGATTTTGTTAACTTGTTTCCCCTTAGGTTTCTCTTCCCCAGAATACTCAGATTTAGATAATGATTCTGTTTTGGTGGATGGTAGTTTTACTGATGCAAGTAAAACCTCGATATTTTTTCTTTCAGGAAGGAAGATAATAGGATAAATCATCAATTAAAGGGGCTGCATATGGGACAGATGGAATTCTAACCATGTGGACATCTCCCCCAACAGTTGAGGGGTAAAAAACACCATAAATCACTCGTGGTCCAGCGGTCTTCAGTAGGGCCTGTCTTGCCCCCTACAAGTGATGATAAAAAGCATATACTTCCAGCGCAGCTCATTAGGTATTCTAAAGTAGGTGAACTATGAGATAACACATTTGTCCTTCTTGGGAAGGTATCTCTTCACATTGCACATGGTGCAGACAAAGCAGACCCAATTGAATGATGACTAATGAGGATGAATGCATTATTCCACAGAGGATTATGGGCTCTTCTCGTTTGTGCAGTGGTTAAAAAATAACAAAATGAGATAAAATGGCTCATGGTACTTTCCTGAACTGTCAACCTAACACTCGACACAGTTGTTTTTCTTTTCCTTTCCTTTCTCTTCTACCTTTTTAATTTTTTTTTAAAGGGAGGCTCTTAGGTGTTCGAGTTCTAAATCCAGTTCTCACAGTCATTGCCTCAGTTCTTTATGGGAACACCAACAACAGAAAATCTCTAATAGATTCCTCTGCAAAGCCAAAATTAAGTTGCAAGGTGCTAAAATCCAAAGAGTGGGTGAAAAGAACTATTTTTCTTAAGATTAAAAGTCATATGGTGTCCTATGGGATTTAACCAACCATACTGTAATCAATCTGGCATTTATGAAATCTTATACTTATTCATTTAATAATTACTTATTAAGCACCTACTCTGGCCGGAGACCCTTTGCTGATACCTTACACTGGTGGGATTCTTATGACTTAAACAGTCACACAAATAAATTCTTGATTGCCAAGTGTGGTCAGTGCCATGGAAGAGCTATAGGAGATGATGAAGCAACTAGACTCAGTGTGGTGCTCAAGGCAGACTCTGCCAGAAGAGTAACGCAGTAGGGAATAAGGAGAGGAAGACAATTCAGGAAGAATACATAGCTTGCAAAAAAATTTCCTAAACTGGGAACTGCCACAGCAATTCAAAAAACAGAGAAGCCCAGCGGAGTTTGGAGTACGAAAGTATTATGAGAAGGGCAACAACAAAACTTAAAGCCGAAGAGACAAGCAGGACTCGGGATCTGTAGGCTGGTGTGGGTGATGTTAAAGTGTTGGAATATACCTGAATAAACCCAGGGGTATGGGTTAAACTGTGTCCCCTGAAAAGATGTGTTGAAGTTCTAACCTGTGGTACCTGTGAATGTGACGTTATTTGGAAGAAGGGTCTTTGCAGGTGTAATCAGTTTAAGATGAAGTCTTTAGGATTGGTCCTTGCCCAGTGACTGGTGTTCTTAAAAATCAAAGGAAATTTGGACACAGACACCAAAAAAGGAGATGCCACCTGACAACATGGACGCACAGGGGAGGGAAGCCATGTAACAACAGACACAGATATTAGAGTGATGTGTCTACAAGCCAAGGATTGCTGGCCACCACCAGAAACTGGAAGAGGCAAGACAAGGAAGGGTCCTCCAGAGCCTTTGGTGGGAGCACTGCCCTGCTAACACCTTTGTTTTTGCACTTCTTGCCTCTGAAGCTCTGAGACAGTACATTTCTGTGATTTTGAGCCACCCAGTTTGTGGTACTTTGTTCCAGCAGCCACTAACACACCCAGAGAACCACAGCAGAACTGCCAGTGAAGGAAGGAGTTTTAAAGGAGCAAAAGTGACCATATTTATCACATTTGCATTTTCAAAAGATCTATTTGTCTGCAGAATGAACACCACCAAATTAGAGAAGGTCAGAGATGGAGTGGGAAAGTACTTTAGAAGGCTCTGGAAGCAGCTTGGGAGAACTGTGCATTCTGGGAGTGGGACGCTGGCATGGACATGTGCTAAATGTATATTTTTGGCACTGATGAGGATGTGGCTGCATTGCCTAGGAGGGCTAGAAAGAGAAAGTTTACTTTTCAGTGACAATTCTCAAATTTGGGCACATATATTTATATTCCATACAAGGATGTATTCTGCAGACCCCAACTGGAGCCTGCAAGTGACATTAGAATTATTTTACCATTTCACACATTGAGTTGTTTTTCTCTGAATTATAATTGCTTTTTACATAATAAAAAAAAACCTGCTCAAGAATGGCAAAGCATAAAGACCTTCTTCTCACCTCCCTTAAGAATGTGGCAGAATAGGATGTGATGGGGGGCAAGAGGGAGGATCAGCTGTTTCAATTATGTACCATCAACCATCGAAGAGATAGTCAAATCTGGACTCACGAGTCCCCTATCACCGTAAGACAAACTATTCACGTTGTTGTAAACGGACCAAAGCAATTCACTGGTTCTCAGCCAACCACATAGATTATGGCAGAATCACACTCAACTATGGCATGCCTAGCTCCTTCAGAAATCTTACTTTCTGGGTAATGTTCTAAACATTGTTGCTGGATAATATTTTTGAAATGGGAGGAGTTGGTCCCACTCCTGCAGCGGGACTTTCTGAAGCCGTCTTCTGCACCCCACTCTGTAAAAGACGCAGCCCTTGCCTCAGAAGAGGCATCATAGGGGAGAAACCTGAACAAGGAGCCTTAGTCTTGGTTTGGGGACTTCAAAAGCAGACATCCAAGCATTTAAAAAAATAGCTTCGTGGTGGCTCACGCCTGTAATCCCAGCACTTTGGGAGGCCGAGGTGGGCGGATTACGAGCTCAGGAGATCGAGACCATCCTGGCCAACATGGTGAAACCCCGTCTCTACTAAAAATACAAAAATTAGCCGGGCGTGGTGGTGGGTGCCTGTAATCCCAGCTACTTGGGAGGCTGAGGCTGGAGAATCACTTGAACCCAGGAGGCGGAGGTTGCAGTGAGCCGCTGCACTCCAGCCTGGCGACAGAGCTAGGCTATCTCAAAACAAACACACAAACACACACAAGCAAGAAATAGCTTCAGGAGAGCAAAACGCGATAGCCACAGGCCCACTTCACCTCCATTTTCTCACCTCCCTTTAGGTAGAAGATAAGGCTTCCTGGGTATTGAGAGGGTTGTGACAATTGCGGGGAGCGGGGGGCGGTGAAGAAGAAGCCGTCTTTGCCATTCGGACTCCGAGCGGAGAAGCAGCTCTGCGTCCTGACTTCCACTTGCTACTTGGAGGGCTGAATCCTTGGCCTCAGTGGAGTCGGGGGTGGGAGGTAGCACAAACCAGCCCTTCCCCTTGAGTTTGGCGATTCAAGAACAGAAGAGGTCGCTGTTCCGATGCCTTGTGAAGAAACTCCACCTCCCCCAGGCCGCCGCTTCTTCCACACGCACCAGGACGCAGGAGCAGAAGACTGGAGACCTCCCAGGCTGCCACTGAGCAAGGGGCCTGACACGTTCCTAGGAAAGCCCGAGCAGTTCCGGAATAGCCTTCAGTCAGTGAGCGGAAGGGAAAGTGCACATCCCTGCGGAAGTCAGCGTGGCTACAGGTGATAACTGGGAACCACGCATGACCCCACATCCTTGGATGTCTGTAAACACCCTGGCCCTTAGGCACAATCTCAGGAAGCTGAATTAACGTAGACCCCCTTACGTGACAGAGATCACGTTTCTGTCAACCAATGGCAAAGGTGCTTATAATAAGAATTTAAAATAACAATAGGTTTCTTGCCATTTAGGCTGGAGACCTATATATTCGTGTCTGCTCCACAAAGCCACTCTTCATGGTAGTATTTTTTGGGAGGAACGTAGAGTCCTGTGTATTCCACAGCAAGGTGTCCACGCCCCCTTCCAGAGGGCATGCACTTTTAAGTGGTTTCCCCAGGGGTGGGGTGGGGACAGGCCAAATCCAACCATTTACGATCTGCCTGGGTCCGGACTGTGTTGCTATTCAGCCACATGACTTGTTCTGCAGATTGCATTAGTTTGCAACATCCCTGAAACTCGGGTGCCTTGGGATTTGAATATTATGTTTCATTATTCCGTTTTCACCTTCTACTTGTACAACCTTTCATGCTTTTCCAACCCCTTGTCTTTTTTTTGTTCCTTCTGCAGCTCTTTGAGGTAGGAGGAAAAGATATCATGCTCCCTTTTGACAGATGAATGACTAAAGCACAGAAAGATCTGGTAACATGTCCAAAGTTTCAGAGCATGCAAGTAATAATAATCATCTCAACCACGACAACAATAATTTGTAATAATAATAAAATAGTTACTATGTTTTAATTTCTTGCTACTAGTCTGCCAACAGCTCTTTGCGCATTATCATACTTATAGTGTCACCAACCCCTTTAAGTAGGTATTGGGTGTTGCATCATCCTGCAGACGAGGCGAATGAGGTGCAGTGAGGTTAAGTGCATTGACAAATATCACATAAATGAAGAACTGTCACAAAGCACATGCAACTTACGTACCGATTTTCGAATTTAACCCTCAAAGAAGTTGCCATCCACTGTTTCATTTAATCCTCTAAACATCAAATAAATCTATTAACATGTATTAAAGTCAGAGAGGCTTATTATTATAAGTGAGTAGAGTAAACCCCGAAGGCAAGCAGGAACACTTTAGAAGTCTTACCATCTGCTCCTCACACTGGGGATTTGATAGTATCATATCTTAAAGGCAGGATGAGTCAAAAGTCCAGACATCCGCGTATAGACTTTCTTTTTGGCCCTTTCATTAGGACAGCAATTCTCAAACTTTTGTGGGCATAAAAATGATGAGAGAAGGCTACACACAATTGTGTGTGTGTGTCTGTGTGTGTTTCTCTATGTCTTTTATTTATTTTAAAAAATTATTTATTTTTTAGAGATACTGGTCTTGCTCTGTTGCCCAGGCTGAAGTGCATGGTGCACTCCAGAGCTCACTGCAGCCTTGAACTCCTGGTCTTAAACTCCTGAAATCCTCTTGCCTCAGCCTCCCGAGTAGTGTGTGTATGTCTTGGCTGATGTTAAATTTCTATCTTCGAATGGCATAGGGGCTCAAACATTCTTAATTCAGTAATAGAAAAAAAAATAAAGAAGGCTTAAGGATAGAAGACGTAAGAAAATTTCAAAGATAATTCTGGCTGTACATGACTTTTGCTTAATGGGCTGGCTTCAGAACATAGCCCTCACATAAAATGTGGAGTTTACTTAGAAAGAGGTGTCCAGGTTCTGGCGGCAGGTGTGTGTGACTCCAAAGCCCTTGTTTCTCACCATTTGGGCTTCTAAACCAGAGCCAGAGATCCCCTAATGTTTTAGGTCTTTTCCCCATTCAGATCCCATCAAGCACAGTGTTTAAAAATATCTATATAGATAAGTGGTTGTGTCATAAATACCTGTTGACTATCTTGCTGATTGACCACACTGATTCGATCTTATCTGAAATTTTTATTTTAAATGCCTCAAATAACCCTCAATCTTGCCAGCTGTTAAGAGCCAAGTGCCTGCCATGTAGATATAGTAATTTGCTGCATCGCTATTGAGAAATATAACTTAAGGCTTCCAGTTCTAATATGCAGTAGCACAAACAGAATGTTAGTCCCCCTCCGAGTTCAGATGGGTCTATTTCAGACTACTATTCAATATATATGTTGTTTGCTAACACTCACCTGTAAATTTGTGTTTATTCTTCCTTCCTTGAGCTCTAAGTGCAATCTATTTTAATTTTCCCCTTTGCCAAATACTCGGTTGCTGACAAACACACATTCAAATTTCCTTGCATATTCATGCCTGTGATTTTGTGCTCAACTTGAGTACCTGGGCAAATCAGTTTTGATTTTTGCATATGCATATGCATGCATGCAAACACACACACACACACACACACACACACACACACACACATTTTCTATTCACTTACAATTCACTTAAGAAAAGATGAGAAATACGCTCTGAAATAACACAATGATGTCCACCACTCCTACTTAAGTAATTAGACTATACTGCCAATTCCCATCTTCTGCAGTGATTGACTGTGAAAAGTATTAAGTTTATTTACAGTCCAAAATCTACTCTTAAAAAAATCTTTAAATTGTCCATAAATTATATTATGAATCATTTTATGTATATGTTCCTTTGCATTAATGTTTATTTAAATGCATAATATCTACATAAATGTGCACATATAATATATAGGCAAAGTAGAATTTTAGAGTATTTCATAGTATTGGAAATGTATGGTCAAGTGCATATACAGGCATGCCTGGTTTTAATGTGCTTCACTTTGTTGTGCTTCAGAGATATTTCAATTTGTAAAATGCTCGGGCTTTTTACAAATCGAAGGTTTGTAGCAAGCCTGCATCCAGTGAGTTTATTAGTACCATTTTTTCCAGAAGCACGTGCTTGCTTCAGGTCTCTGTGCCACATTTTGGTAATTCTCGCAATGTTTCAAACTTTTTCATTGTTATATCTGTGATGATCTCTGATCAGTGTTCTTTGATGTTACTATTGTCATTGTTTGGGGGTGCCACACAAACTGGAAATAGGGAGCCTTTTCCTCAGCCCTACCTATTTCCTGAAATCAGGGAATTTGGGCCAATTAAGAACCCTGCCATGGCTTCGGAGTATTCGAGTGAAAAGCAGAGGCACACATGTCTCACTTTAAATTAAAAGCTTGAAATGACTAAGCTGAGTGAGGAAGGCATGTTGAAAGCTGAGACAGGCTGAAAACTAGGCCTTTTGTGCCAACCAGGTAGCCAAGTTGTGAATGCAAACGAAGAGTTTTTGAATAAAATAAAAAGTTCTATCCTACTGAACACACAAATGATAGGAAAGTGAACCAGCCTTATTGCTGATATGGAGTAAGTTTTAGTGGTCTAGATAGAAGATCAAACCAGCCACAACATTCCCTTAAGCCAAAGCCTAATCCAGAGCAAAGCCCTAACTCTCTTCAATTCTGTGAAGGCTGAGGGAGATGAGGAAGCTGCAGAGGAAAAGTTGAAAGGTAACAGAGGTTGGTTTGTGAAGTTTAAGAAACATTAACACTTGTATGTGGTATATGTTGTAACTGACCAATCTTCTGAAATTACATTGTCACGACTATTAGAATGGTTACACCTACTCTTATAATTTCCTTTCTGAATTTGCACTGCCTCAGAATTTTCTCTAGCTTACTGTTTTGTGCTCAAAAACCTCCCATATGACCGTTTGTAGTTAATATCTCTTACATTTATACTGCACTTTACAATTTGCCAAGTAGTTTCCTGGTGATTGTCTTATTTTATCCTCATAATAGCCCTGTGGGGAAGGCACAATTAATTTCCATTTTACAGATGAGATGACAAAATCAGAGAGGTTAACTGGCGATGTGGCTTAGTTGAGATTAAAAACAGCTTTTAAGAGTTCAAGTTCCCACTCCTCTTGTACCACAGCTGCTTCCTGGTATGGTATAAAAACACATCTCTTCATAGCGATGTCTTGGAAGATATATGGCCTATATATCTTTTTTTTTTTTTTTTAAAGAAAGCCTTGCTAATTCTTGCTTGTGTGTTTTAACTTCTGCCCAGATTTACTTATTTACATAGGGAAGATAAAAAATGATGCAATTTTCAGAAAAACTTGGGAATTAAACTTGAAGATTGTTAACCTTTATTTCAAGTGGGCCATCTCTCCGAGATTTGGTTGGGTGAAGCACATTCGTTGATTTCAAAATGGAATTTGAGTTTAAATCATACATTAAAAAAATGTCTCTTTTTAGTGCCAAATCCAAAGAATCAAGCCATTTGGATGACATCTCACTGAGAAGGCTGGAGTCTTTCTGGAACCTTCCTGGATGATGTTTTAAGTTGAGTTCACAAAAACAGAATAGGAAAAATAGATAGAACCTGTCAGTAAAAGAAAGTTCCAAGATTGGTGACACATGAACATGAACAGTTGAGAAAGCTAGTTTGGCTCAACAACTCTACAAAGGAAATCTCCCAGCATCTTCATAACCTGCTGCCTGGATTCACCACTGGGCAGATTAGAGAAGTCCAGACTAGATGTGCAATGTTGTTTTCATAATCTTGTATCTTTTCCTTTTCATCTCTTAGGATCCTCTGTTAGAGTGACTCAGGGTGTCCTTGGACAAGCTACTAGGCAGAAGTTCAAATGCATTTGGGTTTAGCTCAGTAAATATATGTTGAGCCCCTACAATGGACTGTCTCTGATGCATGTGCTGGTGATCTGTACATTGCTGATTCTTATTGAAAGAGGCAGTAGAATTCCTCTATGTGCTTCAAAAAAGAGAAAAGATTGAAATTCTCCAGCCTCACTGTTATTTTCTTGTCATTTCTGGTGTTCAAAATATCTGAAGCTTCAAAAAAGTTTCAGGGTTCCTTTCAGTCATTCATTGATTAATTCATTCACAAATGTTCTTTGGGTTTCAACAGTGTCAATTTTGTACTTAGAACCAAGAAAGGAACCTTCAGTAAGATCTTGTACTTACCGGTAAGGTATATATCATTGGGTTGAGAGACAGATAAGAAAACAATGAAGCAATATGTAGTAAGTATGATAATGGATGGGAATATAGAATGACTAAGGAAATGAAATACCACCACCCAACCTAGACTGGGAAAACCAGGAAAAGGATTCATTGAGGAAGAGAGACCTGCCCTGAGTCCTGAGTGCTGCCTGGATATGGTAAAAAATCTGGCTGTTGATATCCATGGTTTTGATGGGGTTCTATTACTTTTAAAGGATACTTTTGTGTAGAAGGATATTTTAATATTTTTACTCACTTTTACGAAAAACACTTTTAAACACTCTTCCTTCTATTCAGGATATTACTTAACCCGTTTTTACTACGTAAATATAATTTTGAGTTTTCCAAAGATGAAAGACAAATTGCTAAGCTTCATGCTTAAGCTCCAACTTTACATTTCTGTTTCTGAGTGATGGAAATTCTATCCAGTTTCAGCTATCTAACTTAGCATAACTTATCCTATTAATACTTGTGTCCTGCCTAGCACTGTACAGAAAACCAGTTTCATTAGGGAGGCAGGGAAATTGGGAAGACTCAACTTTTTAAAGAAATAACTTTGGATAATAGTTTGGATAGAATAAGCAACTATGGGGTGGTTTTAGGTATTAGTAGTGAAGTGTTTTCTATGTAAGTAGCAGGGAAACAGCTCCTGAGAAATCAGAGTTATTTGCCATAGACCCTTGCCATTTGTTGGAGATATACTTACAGGCCTCAAAATCCCCTAAATTTATGAATCCACAAAAGCATATCTTTTCCTTCATAAAATTTAGTGAGGTAGATATGAAAAGTTTTAACTTTAGTTTCTTAATGGCTGTGTAAATATAGAATCAAACGTCATTTGTAAAGAGTGACCTGTTTTGTGTGCATTGCTTTACAACTACACTGGCAGGCAGCGACAATGTAGCCCAACAGAGAAACCACAAATCTACATTTGACGTAGCTCTGAGCAGCTCACTAATAAAATTACACACTTTTACATATAAATGCCACCCTGCAAGATACAAACCCTTAGCCTTTGGCTGCCTCCTTGATAGACAAAACCATAATGCTACATCTGCGAATGTCATGAAGCTAGGGTATTTTTAAATCGCTAATAGGCAAAACAAAAAATTTTTGAACGACTGGGTATTCCAAAGGGATGAAGTTTTAGTGTTAAATTCTGGCAAGTTTTCCTGAGTAGGAAGAAAGACAGTTACTTTAGCTCTTCTTCTTAAGCATATGTAAACAGAAAAAAGGACAACATTTTGAAGCCAATAGGAATCTGAAACAAAATAAGTGAGATAGAATTATTCGCTGTCCTCAAAATAAATCTCAAAGCCGTGGGAGGGTCTTTAACCAATTAATAACCTTTTACTAATCACACTAAAACATTTTCATAACATTATCCCTAACACTGGATATGAATTCATGTCCTAGTCACAAACCATCACTGGTATATTTTGTCATCTGTAAGACTCTGTTATCGATATAGATTTTCATTTTTGTAAATCATCTTTTATTTGGGGAGGGAGGGGGGTATTGATTTTTTCCTAGTCTTTTCTCGGAATGTTAACCTTGTTTAAGTTTTTCATTTCCTCTGCCCAAAGCACCATGTTGCAATAGAATTAAATGCGTAGTAAAATGGCCATGTGAGAAAGGTTTATGCATTATGTTAAAACCTGCTCCCTTGATAAATGGAGCCATTAGGGTCTGGAATTCACTGTGTTCATCTACTTAGCTCAATCCAACAACATGCCTTAAAAGTCTCACAAACTTGTTCAAATGCTAATGAGCTGCACGACCAAACCTCATCTGTTGCAGAAGGATCTAATATTTTTTAGGAGTTTAATGCATTTAAGAGTTATCCATGGACTCACTTTACCTGGCTTGGCAATTCAAGACTACTCACATTTACAGACAGGGAAAAAATGTTTAATACATTTCATTGTGTGGTAGCTTCTGAAAATATACTCAATGAGCCTTAATAAAAATCCCTAGCATGAGTATATCATCATCTTCTGTCAGGATAGGATGTGGAGAAAATGTCCACCAAAGGGTTTTATATACAGATTTGAATGCATGTATATATTTCAAACAAACTGAATATATGTATTAATACCCAAGTCATCTCCAAGACAAAAGGCAGCCAGAATGGTCATGTTTCCCCAGGCCAGACCTGGATCTCCGCATCTGTGCTGAGCTTCTAGAAAGGGAAAATTACAAAGTAACTGCTTTCTTACAGACATTTGCCACCTGGTCAGGCCTATTTCCAAGAAAAGCAAAATAACTAAAGAAACTCAGCCTCGTTCCACAAACCTTGGTTGAGCATCTGCTATGTACTTGGGGCTTTAGTACATGGTGCTTTTTTTTCTCCTACTGTCTTCTGAATGACAATGGCCCCACTTTTAGAACAATTAACAGGGTCAGTTTCATGGGTGTGGCCTGTGCAGTCAGACAGGGCCCCATGCTCAGAAGGGCCCATACATGGTTGAATGCCCTGCTGTTGCTGTCTTGAAATTCTGCAAGGGGCCCTGCCTTTTCATTTTGCACCAGGCTCCACAAACTGTAGCCTGTCATGATTGTGACTTCAGGTGAATTAGTCTGTGGATTAGGTAGATTTATCCAGGCTAACTTGGGGAAAATTGGCTGTGTTTTGACAGGCAGAATTCAGGTTAGATCCTTCCACTTTGCATTGTTTGAGGCCATCTAAGACAGAGGTCCCCAACCCTGGGGCTACAGACCCATACCATTATGAATCTGTGGCCTGTTGAGAACCAGGCCACACAGCAGGAGGTGAGTGGTGGGCCAGTGAGTCTTATGGCCTGAGCTGCACCTCCTGTCAGATCCACAGTGACACTGGATTCTCGTAGGGGCCTGAACCCTCTTGTGAACTGCACGTGCGAGGCATCTACGTTGCGCACTCCTCACGAGACTCTAACTTATGGCGGATGATCTGAGGTGGAACAGTTTCGTCCTGAAACCATCCCCCTACCTCTAGTCCTAGAAAAATAATCTTCCACAAAACTGGTCCCCAGCACCAAAAAGGTGCTGATCTAAGACATTATTTCCTTCGGGGAGGGGACCCCCATGCCCTTTCCTGACCCCACTTCTGTCCATGTCCTCAAATCTTATTTAGCTCTTGCCCGTCCTTCACAATGGGCCTTCTCACAGTTTTCTATTACCACCTGCTTACCTACACCTCACTCCCTGGACTCTGGTCTCCCTGAGGACAAAAACTATGCGTATTCATCACTGTATCTGCGAGTGTCCAGGGCTGCTAAAGCAGTATAAATACAGTAGGTATTTGAGGTATGGTATATTAGGCATACCAGCTTCTCTAGGGCCTCTAAATAATTCAAGGAACTTCAAATCCTTGGGGATATGACCAAATATGCATTGGTTGAGACAGAAAAAGGAGTTATGATTATAATAAATAATAACATAACATAAAAAGCAAATGAATTATGATTTGTTAAAAGAAAAAACATACATAACCTGGCAAGTGGGTGCATTTTAACAGGCTTATTTCTATATGGTATGGGGACTACCAAAGGAAGGTTCTAGGGCTCCTGGGAAATTCCAGTGGTCTAGTTAGTGCCTGATGTAACTCCCAGCACAATGCCAGGGGCCTGGTACTGCAGACTCAAGTTCGGTCGAACACAAATTGAGTAAAAGAGGAAGATATCAATATGAGTAAAAATGGTGCATGCTTACAAGGTACTAGGTGTATTAATCCATTTCCACGACTGGGTAATTTACAAAGAAAAAGAGGTTTAACAGACTCACAGTTCCACATGGCTGGGGAGGCCTCACAATCATGGTGGAAGATGAAGGAGAAGCAAAGGCACGTCTTCCAAGAGAGCGGTGCAGGGGAACTGCCCTTTATGAAACCATCAGATCTCATGAGACTTATTCACTATCATGAGAACAGTACAGGAAAAACCAGCCCCGATGATTCAATGACCTCCCACCAGCTCCCTCCCACGACACGCGGGAATTGTGGGAGCTACAATTCAAGATGAGATTTGGGTGGGGACACAGCCAAACCATATCACTGAGAGAGCAAAAAGTACTAATAGACAAGAAGTCACTGGACAGATCCTAAGGTTCTGAATCACGTGCTAGAGATTCTAAGTCACAGAGGAGCTCAGGCACATGAGAGAGAGGAACAGACAAAAGGAGTTCTGAAGCATGTCCAGGTGCAGGGAAAGATGGGATTGGGCAGAGTGTAAGCATTTATTTCCAGCAGGTAAAATGCATGAGGTGACAAGGACACGGGATGGCAATCTGCGGCTGAGTGTGTGTTGGGGTTTGTGTAGTTGGTATGGAGGAAGATGATACAATTGAGCAGAGAAAAACAAAGAACTCTGTCCTTAGGTGAGTTGAGGCTTTAGAAAAAGAAACTCATTTATTTGACTAAATAGGGAGAAACCAAAATGTTTGCTAACTTAGAAGTCAGTTGAACCAGTAGTCTTTCTTTACTTGACAAATAAGAGTTAGCCCTTGATAACAACAATGGCATTGGGCGAAATGATACACAGAATCAACACACTGCGATGTTTTCCAGTGGTTTCCCATCTTGGCTTTTCCTCATCCAGTTCAAGGGTCTGGTACTTAGGCATCCTGTCTCAGTGTATGTAGTTGGTCCAGTTTGCACAACCAAAAACCATCAAACACGGCATGATATTCCCTGTAGTACTGAAAAGCAGCAGGATCCTCAGGACCCACTTGCACAGAAAGACTTTAGGAGCCCTCTCTGCTATAAGAAAAAAGGCTGAAGCATGGAATTTATTAAGTTCACTCAACCAAAATATATTGTATACTTATTGTGTTCTAGGTATGGACAAAATAACTCTTAAAGAGCTCAGATTCTAAGAGTAGAATTCAGAAACAAGCAAAAAAGTAAAAAAATAAGTTATTTCAGATAA
This sequence comes from Chlorocebus sabaeus, assembly GCF_047675955.1. NCBI lineage: Eukaryota > Metazoa > Chordata > Mammalia > Primates > Cercopithecidae > Chlorocebus > Chlorocebus sabaeus. The sequence goes on from NC_132905.1 coordinate 11,075,282, forward strand.
TTATTTCTGTGAAGAAAATAAAATAGCAATGGAAAAGTCTTAGGATAGCAAACATTTTCCATCAAGGACCAGATAGTAAATAGTTTGGGATTCACAGGCCACACTGTCTCTGTTGCAACTGCTCAAGTCTCCTGGGGTAGCACAAAAACAGCCATAGACAGGAGGTTAACAAATGAATGCAGCTGAGCGCCAATAAAACTTTATTTACAAAGCCAGGCTGCAGGCTGAATTCAAACTGTGAGCCATAGTTTATCTGCCCCTGGGATAGAGAGCTGAGAGTTGCTGAACTTAGCTAAGATCTTCTGGAAAGATTTTTTAAAAGAGGTAACATGTCAGTTGAGACCTCAGTGATAAGAAGGGTCCAGCCATGGAAATATCAACTGAAAAAAATGTTTGAGAAGTGGAGAAAACTCATGCAAGTGTTCCAACGAGAGGAGGAGTAAAAAGGGGAATGGATTCATTACCTCTGGGTACTATAAATCACTCAAAGTTCATGCAAAATAATTATAACTAACAGCAGAATTACAATAACATGCCCATAAATATAAAACCCCACACCACTTTTTGAAACTTTTCTCTTAATAAGGATCTGAAGCCCTGTCTGAATTACTGCAAATTTTAGTGAATTGTTTTCAGAGTCCTGGCACAGTGAGATAATTTCACATCCAGTCCTTTCTCCTAACTCTGAACCTGGATGTAGACTACTTTGGACTCATTTAATCAAGAGCTGAACTTGAGGGAAACCCAAATGTACTTAAAATGCACACTTAATCCTCAAGAAATGTACAATGAATGGTTATAAGAAAACCAGTTCCATGATTTCAATATAAAACCTGTGGAAGACAACGGTGTGGATAGAGGGTTAATTATTTTTAGACCTGTTCATTTGCTTTTTTTCATCATCAATAGCAAGGGTTGAATTTAGCCTGAGGATAAAAACTGACAGCCCACAGATCAAATTCAGCCTTCAGATTAGTGTTGTTCGGTTAGTTATCAACATTTTGAAATCAGAAGATTTGACATATAAATCCGGATTTCTGGCTTCCCTTGAGAGAACTGACCACACCAAACCCTTCAATTCTCACTGGACAGTAATTGTCAGAAACTAAGCAAATCACCTCCCTTAAATGAGCATGGGCATTCCACTTCGCCATAGTGTCTACCCGACCTGCTGGTTTTGTGGATCCTGAAATTTTAAAAGCTGGAAAATTCGTTCTTTAATAAAAAGAACACAAAATTATGCATAGAATGTGTCTGTAGCATCTTCGTTACTGCAGGAGAAATTATAAATAAATAGTGCCTATGGCCCATGAATACAAAATTCCTGGGGTGACTCCAATGCCATCTAACACCCTAACATAAGGGAGAAAAAAAGGAGGATGTCAGAAAGTGACAGCCCCATTAATGAATTAAAGTTAAACATCTTACTTTTGCAAATTTTATGAAAACATACAGTCTGGCACATCATGGCCAGAACCCCTCCTAGGGCGAAGAAGGCTCAATCGACATCTCTTGCTGTTGGCTTGCTACTTGCCTGGACTCTGTGGGCATATGAGTTTTCAGATGTTTCAGTGGAAGGATTGCTAAGTTCTCTTTGGGCTCTGACATTTTAAAGTTCTGCGGATTTGCTTTTGTTCACACCGTGTAATATTTTCTTAAAAGATTCATAGCACAAACTATCTTGCCTGACTTTAGTCTTAGAATAATCTGCTAAATGAGCTTGACAATGGATAGGATGTGTGGATGTCTTTCAGTTGTTTGAGAGCAATCTAACACATCGAAGCTGCCAAGCATCAATTGAAAACTGAAAAATTCAGCCATTATCCTAAACAAGTGACAGGCAAATTCTTACACCATGCTGATGATCAAACAAATGACAAGTTTCTCTTTCTTTGTAACAAAGTTGGACCGTGGCTGCATCTATGTGAAATATGAATGAGAAGGGAGAAGTTTGTCAGGCTGCTCGAATCATGAGATAATTGCCCACATGGCTTTCGTGTGGGCCACCTCGTTGTACATCATTCCTCGATTCGTTCCAGATCTGACTTCAATGTCTTTTCAATTCCAGAGCAAGGAGATATGTTATCCAAACCCCTAAGGATCTTTTAATCCAGCATTCAATAAAATCAAAATGCTATTGGACACGTGGTCAAGAACTGTGATACAGAAAACACTATGAGTTCAGTTAGGGCGCAGTCACTAATTAAATAGGGTGGCCCCTTTCTCTCATGGCAATGCACAACATGGGACAAATACAGTGGCTTTCAAAGACACTGGAGTGATCAACTTGCCACTAACACTGAAATTCATAAAAGTCTGAGCAGACTTTTACTTTGGCATGGATCCCTTGCATTGAGGCATAATTTCTGCATTTGCAGATAGTTCAAAAATGTTTTATGTATGTGCTATTTCCAAAGAGTCTTTTAAAATTTTCTTTCTCATAGTATAATCGGTTGTTATCCCTCCTATTGATTTCCCTAAAGAGCACAAGTCTCTTCCATTAGATATCGAGAATATATATATATACACACACACACACATACATACATACATACATATATACATATATAGCTTTTAAGCTGAATGGAAGCAGTTTTTTCTTCCTTTTTTTATTTGGAGGGCATAAGATGGTGGGGGAATGAATCTGATATCTGCTACCTAGACCGTTCTCTGGGCTACTTTTTCACAGAGGACCTTGCTTGTCCCTGAAACCTAAGCACATTTGATAGAGAAAAGGGAAATTCTGAATGCTGTGAGGCTAGAGATATGCAGTCACTGGCAAGGAACAAAAGTAATGGGTATAGCAGAAACAATCCAAATGCCCATCAACAAATGAACCAATGAATGAATCAATAAAATGTGGGATATCCATGCCATGAAACACTATTTGGTGATACAATTGAATGAAGTACTGATACAACATGAATGAATCTTGAAAGTATTATGCTAAGTGGAAGTAGCCAGACACAAATGATCATATATTGTTGGACTCCATGTATATGAAAGGCCCCAAATGGGTAAATCTATAGAGACAGAAAGTGTACCAGAGGTTGCCTAGGACCCAGGGAAGGGAGGAATGGGGTGTGACTGCTAAAGGATATGAAATTTCTTTCTGGGGTGATGGAGATGTTCTAAATTAGATATTGCGATGACAATTGCACAACTCCGTGAACATACTACCCTGTTGAATTTTATATCTTAAGAGGTGAATTTTATGGTATATAAATTACATCACAATAGAGCTGTTTTAAGAAATGCAATGTAACAGGCACAATCCCACTTTGGGGAATATATCCAAAATCGATGAAAGCAAGGTCTCTAAGAGATATTTGTACAGCCATATATGCTTGTATACTATATTTACAGTAGCATTATTCGTAACAGCCAAGAGGTGGAAGTAACCCATGTGTCCACCAAGAGATGAATGACTAAACACAATGTAGTATATGCAAACACAGGAATAATACTTAGTGTTAAAGAAGAAAAAAATTCTGATATATGTTATCACAGAACCTTGAAGACGTTATGCTAAGTCAGCAGTTCCCCAGTCTTTTAGGCCCAGGGACTGGTTTCATGAAAGACAATTTTTCCAGGGACTGGTGGCTCAGGGGAGGAAGGAGGTTTGGGATGAAACTGTTCCACCTCAGATCATCAGGCATTCAATCTTCATAAGGAGCACAGAACTTAGATCCCTCACATGCACAGTTCACAATGGAGTTTGCACTTCTGTGAGAATCTAATGCCGCTGCTGATGACGCAGGAGGTGGGTCTCAGGCAGTCACACTTGCTGGTCCTCCACTCACTTCCTGCTGTGGAGCCCAGTTCCTAACAGGCAACGGACTAGCAGCGACCCACAGCCCAGGGGTTGAGGACCCCTGTGCTAAGTGAAATAAGTCAGTCACAAAAAGACAACTATGGCATGATTCCACATACATGAGATACCTAAAATAGTCAAGTTATTAGAAGCAGAAAACAGAAGAGTGGTTGCCAGGATCTGGGGAGCAGGAGACAATGGGGAATTGTCATTTAATGGGTATAGAGCTTTAGTTTTGCAAGATGAAAAAGTTCTGGAGATTGGTGGTACAACCATATATATATATATATATACACACACACATACACACACACACACATACATACATACATGACACTTCTAAACTGTACACTCAACAATGTTCCAGATGATAAATCGCATGTTACGTGTATCTTAATACACTTAAAAATGTTTAATTTTTTTCCAAAAGGTAATGGGCACATTATCTACGTGAAGCAACAGCTGCCTCGGTTTCACATCCATCCACAATTGTTTCTTTCTCCTGCAAAGGTTCCTTCTATGGGTTCACACCTTTCTTTTGATTAAAATTAAAAAATCTGTCCTGCAGCTGGACCCCATCTTAGAAGCAACATAAACAGAGACTCTTGTGAGAACTTGGCAGGACTTACATGTGAGTCCAGCCTTGTGGAGTCGTAGCCCATGTTCTTGATACTCTCCACTTCTGTGGCTGTTTTTCAAATAATTTGAAATGATTTTTGCCAGGTGGCAAGGCCTGTAAGCAAGTCAGACAAGTCAACACGTTCCAGAAAATATTATGGAATAAATAAATAAAACTACTTGATATCTTGATGTTTTCTTTAGTTCTCTACAGTGAAAGAGCTTGAATACTTATAGGACTCCAATGCAAATCCACCAGAAACACCTGAATTGTGTGTGTGTGTGTGTGTGTGTGTGTGTGAGAGAGAGAGAGAGAGAGAGACAGAGTAATATGATAAGAATATTTCTTTAGATTTGGTACCTACTCAAAAGTCATTTTACCAAAATACATTCATTCCTCTGAATGAAGTGGTACAATATATTTTTTTGAGATGCAGTCTTGCTCCCATTGCCCAGGCTGGAGTACAGTGGCACAATCTCAGCTCCCTGCAACCTCCACCTCCTGGGTTCAAGCAGTTCTCCTGCCTCAGCCTTCTGAGTAGCTGGGATTACAGGTGCCCACCACCATGCCCTGCTAATTTTTGTATTTTTAGTGGAGACGGAGTTTCACCATGTTGGCCAGGCTAGTATCGAACTTCTGACCTCAGGTGATCCGCCCACCTCAGCCTCCCAAAGTGTTGGAATTACAGGAGTCAGCCACCGTGCCCAGCTACAATATGCCTCTTGAATAAGGAGTTCTGTTAGGGAAATACTAAATGCTCTTGTTCCCACTTGGAGATCTGCAATGTGTATTAATCTACTAAAAGTTCTAGAGAGTTCTAGAGTAAAGACAGTAAATATTGTTTATCTATTCTGCCGGAATCAGCAGACTGTCCTATCTTCAGGTGGCTTCCACCAACATCCTATGTATTCTGGAAACATTCTGGAACATGTTGATACACGCAACTCCCAAATAGTTATCTCCTTTCTGCAAAGACTCTGAGGTTTATACACAGCACTCCAAGAACTACCATTTAGAGGGAGGTGGTTGGATCTCCTATAACGATCCTTTGGTCTTAACACTTACTACCTTCAGCTCTTTATTCAGTTGTTTTATCAAAGACTCTTCCTAGACAACCCTTTTTAAATAGCAACCAACTCAACCAACTCTCTCCATCGTCTGCTTCATCAGTCTTCCTATGACACATCTCTGCTGACATTACACGGCTCCCTACGAACATCTCTCCATCTAGACTCTCAGCCCCGTGAGGGCAAGACCTTCTTTGGTTCATCTCTGAATCAGAAGCTGAGTCGTTGTTGAATCAATCAACACAATTAAGAGAAAACTGGGAAAATGGGGCAAATTATTAGCCACAATTTGTATCTAATGTATCAGATGAATGTATCAGATGCTTTATTTGTGAAGACACTAACCTTGTCTTTGAAAAGGGAAGGTATCTTTCTTTGCAGACTTAGCCCTGCTCTTTGGTTAGTAATAGTGAGAGTAAATCAGCAGCGGCATTAAGAACAACTAAATATACCAAACACAAAACATTTTTTTAAGTAGCCACTATATGTGTGTGTGTGTATGTGTGTGTGTGTATATGTATATACACACATATATGTACACACACACACACACATATATATATATATATATATTTTTTTTTCTTTTTTGAGATGGAGTCTCACTTTGTTGCCCAGGCTAGAGTGCACTGGCACAATCTCAGCTCACTGCAACCTCAGCCTCCCGGGTTCAAGCAATTCTCTTGCCTCAGCCTCCTGAGTAGCTGGGATTACAGGCACACACCACCAAGCCTGGCCAATTTCTGTATTTTTGGTAGAGAGGGTTTCACCGTGTTGGACAGGCTAGTCTCGAGCTCCTGACCTCAAGTGATCCACCTGCCTTGGCTTCCCAAAGTGCTGAGATTACAGGCATGAGCCACTGCCTGGCCTAAAGTACCTACTATTGATTCAAACGCTGCTTTTTTCCCCCTTAGGGCACTGTGCTGTGTGCTTCACTCACCATTTCTTTCTCCCTCCTTCCCCACCCCACCTCCCTTGTCTGTCCTTTCCTTCCTTGTCTACTCTGAGAGGTGTTTCAGCAGTTTCAGTGTACAATCCCAAGCTGAATCCTAAGGATTCAAAGATACATATGATACAAGCACTTCCTTTATGCAGGGCACTACCTACTGGTGAAGACAGTAAAACATTTAAATTATCTGAAAAATCCAATTAAAGATAAACTAAGACTCCCTAGGTCACTGGGGATGGGATGTGCCTCAGCTTGGGAAAAGTAAAGAGGCAATCATGAATGGCTTCCTGGAGGAGGTGACCTCTCAGTTGAGTTTTAGGTTGAATATATGTCAACCATGAAGACAGGACGGAGGGGCGGGAATTTGTACTGGAAAAGCACCATGAATAGGAGTATGGGGGTCCAGTCAGAACATGTTGCATGAGGGAAACTAGAAGGAATTTGACATTGTCAGAACACAAAATTGGAGTCATGGAAAGGTGAGAAAAGAGGCTGGAGAAGGGGTCAGGGGCCCTTCTCTGGTCCTCATAGCTGTTTTGCTAGCACAGTACCAATAGCCAATGTTCATTCAAGCCAGGTTTCCTGCTTACAAAGGGCCTGAAGCCATTCTGGGCATTTTACAAACACGACGTCAGTGAATACGCCCAACAACCTCATGAAATAGATTTGATTATTCTGTCCATTTCATAGGCATGAAGACTGAATTTCAGAGAGGTGATGTTACTTTCCAGGTCACACAGTTGATGACGAGCAGGGACAAGAGGTGCCCCCATACAGGCTGAGGTCCCAGCCTCTTCATTAACTTGCACAGATAGCAGCGCTTCTCCACCTGGGGATATGTGGCAATGTCTGGAAGCATTTTGGTTGCCACGATGTGTGTGGGGGGTGTTACCGGCATCTGGTGAGTAGAGGCCAGAGATGCTGATAAACATTCTACTAGGTGCAGGAAAATCCTACAACACAGAATCATCTGGCCCCAAATTTCAGTAGAATAGAGAATGAATGAGAGAAATCCTGCCCTGATTTACTGGCCAGCTGAGTGAATCTCTGACCTACTTTATTTTGATTTTTAAAACGTGCAGTTTGTTTTTATTGAAACCTATGATGCAGGGCGTGTTGCACAGAACACTGGCAAGCCCAGCGGGTGGCTGGAGGTACGTAGTGAGCAGCTATTAGAACCCTCCACTCACAAAATCCCATACAAAAGGGGAATAAAGAAAAGCTTTTCTGAACTGAGTGAACTAGAAGCCATTTGCTGACTGTTTCCAAAGAGCCTGACTTGAGTTCTCACTTTGCAGACTGATGGTGATGAGCTGCTGGTGGGGCTTCCTATGGAGAGGGTCTGAGGTCATCCGCCGGAAACTTTCCTGCTGCCCACGCCCGGCAAATCAAAGAGCTGGTGGTAGGTGTTGAAGGGAGAGGGAGTTTTTCCATTCCACCCTTGATCAGGAGGAGGGTAATGGCTCTGATGATGGATTGCACGGAACGTGGATGCCGAAGAAAGACAAGAGAAGGGAAGATGGAAAGTGGATTGCCAAGTCCTGGGCAAAAGATGAGAGGGGAATGCCTTCCCAGACAGAGCAGGAAAACAATTATTCGTGATTTTGAAGAAAAGCAGTTCCGGCTAAGAAGTCATTATTTTGCTCTCTCTCTCTCTCCCCTCCCCTTCTTTTAAAAATATAAGTAGGTGGAGGAATTTGTAACTTATGAAAACAAAGATCAAAGAACAATGGGAAAGGCCAGAAGTCAGAATGGGTCCCGGGCTGTCTTTGACCGGCTCTACACTGGGGCTCTGGAGTCCAGGTTGTGACACTGTGGCTCCGAGTTCCTCCTTCGCACAAGATGGAGAATGATGCAGAATGGGGAGTGGAGAGGAAGGTCAGTGCCAGCTGTATTCAAGCACAGAGCACCACAAAAGGCGATGGGGGCAGACAGGCCTGAGATGGGATTGTCTCTTCAGCCACTTATGAACCTGTTAACTTGGCCACATCCCCTCCCCTTCTGACCTCCGTTCCCACTGCCAATTAAAGGTGATGACGGTGTCTACCTTGCAGGGTTGTTTTCAGAGTCAGCGAAAATGTATGTATGTTTAGCACCTAACACCACATCCATGCATGGAGTGAACCTATTTTGATGTTGAAGGCGGCAGTAGTTTTAACACACAGGACATTTTATTATAAGGACACTCTCTTATCACATCCTCAGTAGAGAATGGTTCTTTTTTTTGCTCCAAAATGGCCCGTGACTGTATTTTGCTTGGTTGTCATAGCGTTTTTCTTAAGTCTGAATTACTCGTTGCAGCTGTTTCTTTTTTCTTTCACTCATAGATCTCCTGTTTCTTGGTATTTGACCACTCAGAATAGAGACTACATTTCCCAGCCTCTGTCAGATAGATACAACTTTGTGGCAAGGCACTAGACACTGAGATGTCAGTGGAGGTAATATTTGTGATTTCCAGGTTATATCTTTAAAAAGAGGGGCCTGCCTTCCACTGCTTTTCCTTTCCTGCTGGCTGGAATGTGCATATAATGGTAGAATCCAGGGCAGCCATCTTGGACCACGAGAAGGAAGCCTCATGTTATGGTGGCAGAGCAACCAAAGAGAAGGTACTTGGGATCCCAACACCAAGAAGTGTCCTACTAGCTCTCAACCACTTACCTAGACCTTTATATAAGACCTTTATGTAAGACAGAAACAAGCTTCTATTATACCTTAATAAAGTCATGTTGTCTTTCATGATATGAAGAGTTAGAGTCTGTTTCATAGAAGCCAAACAGGCATTGTTTAATGTTAACATTTAAAAATCAGGAGGTTTCACATAAATATCATGCTTTTAAAATTTATCTTAAAAATCAGAAGCAGCTGCAACACTGGAGCCATGTTTCCTTGTGTTCACACGTATCTTGATATGAGGCATGCAGGATCCCTTACACCACTGTCTCTTTCCAGCACCTTCATTCAAACATGAATAGCCTTGAGACTTTGCCCTCTCCTTAGAGCGATTCACAGGGATGTTTAATGAGAAGCCACAGTGAAGTCACCCTGTTCATAACTTGCATTAAGGGCTCACGTGCCAGATGCTTTGTGAAGTACACAGAATGTATCTGTTAGTTCCATCTTCCCAACACCACAGGTATTAGCACCCCCACTTTGTAGACAGGTAACAGAAGTTTTGAGGGGGCACAGACTTGTTTAAGGTCATGGGGTTGAACGTCCAAGGCTGTCTGTTTCCTGAACTTGTTCAAGCCTGTACCTACTCTACTGCTTGGGCTGAGTTCCCAGGATTTTTTTTTTTTTTTTAATCAAATACTGACTCATTTGCAGAAATCTTAATGAATTTATGAAGAGGATTTCCTGAATAATTAACAGAGTTTGCTTCCTCTGCATTCACTGCACAGATTTCTAGCAACTGTTTTCATTGTCTCATTATTGGTGAATATTTTAGCTTAGGGTGATAATATCTCTGTCACCACACAGCATTGCTCAAGGCGAGGCAGCCTGCAGGACAAGATAAAAATACAAACCCTAGCATTCAGCATGGGCTGGAGGTCCTTTTGCTAGCCACCGAGAGCCCTGGATGAAAAGACCAGGCCAGATGATGGCTGACGTTGGTGGTGGAGGTCACGTGGCTATGGAGGGTTCTAGAACATCATTTTCTGGGAAGGTTCATCAACAGATATGCACAGTTGGCTCACATCAGTGTTCTTTGGATGGGTTCAAGGCCAGAGCTTGCGGTTAAGGCTGTTCCCATGCTTGTCTCATAGTTTGGCTTCGTGTCTCCCCGTTTGCCTGCAGCCCCCTTGACAGATACACTGTCCAGACCCACTCTAAAGCACACATCGGGAATGCTTTGAAAGCTCAAGAAGGAATCTGGGGGCCCTCCTTGGATCTTGGAGTCACAGAATGTCAGAACTGGAAAGGACCTCAGAAAGCTTCTGGGCCGACCCTTTTGATTTATAAGACAGGAAACAGATACAGAGAAAGGAGCGGAGCTGGTCAATATCTGTCCATCAACAGCACTTACTGTGTGACCCCATTTCTGTGTGTGTAAGTTAAAGGTACATGCAGAGTGGCACTTTGGAAAGATGATGATGATGAAACAGCTGTGTTGTCTCTGTCCTAGGCACTCATTTAAGTGCTTTATATGGATTTTCTCACTTATGCCTCACCACATCCCTCCAGGGTTACTACTCATAGGTAGAAGAGCCGAGGCGGAGAGAATGAAATCCACTCAGCCATAAGGGTGGCTCCCAGATTCGAAGCCAGGTTATCTGACTCTTCAAGCCAGGTTATCTGACTCCATGGGTGAACTGTTACCATTGGATTAGACTTTAATTCAAGAGTTGCCAATCCAAATTCCTACAGGGACCAAGTGGATTCCTTAGGCGAATGAATCAGGATAGGTAGAGCCTGGGAACCGAGGAGGAAATGTCTCGTCTAAATGGAGTTACTATTCGTGAGTGCCCCCTTCCCTATGCCATACATATTGTTCCAAGATCCTGTGGCTTCTCAAAAGGATCCAGGAATTCAGATGTGCACATGGTGTTTACACCAACTACCAGTAGACTGTGGAAATCACTAGAATCTCTGAAAACAAACAAAGCACCCCAAAACATACAAGCAGCACCATCTGCATCCTTAAAGGCTGGGGAACTGGGACTGGGGTCCAAAAACTCTGTGACTTACAAATATCCTGGGTCTCTTCTCCTTTTGGATTCCCGTGTGTATTTTCTGGCTGCACTTCCCCGCCATTTTGAAATCACGGAAGGTTGAGAGAAATGTGACCAGAAGTGAGGACATCACTGTGAGAGTCAGGGTATGACCCGCTGCGCTCTTCCCCTCTCACAGGAGCAGGCCATGCTGGTGCCAGATGGTGGCTGCTCTAGTCATCCTGAGTCCCAGAAGAAGCCCTCAGCTGACCCACTATGGGCATGGAGTGTGAGTGGGAAACACATCTTTGTTGTTTTAAGCTATTGAGATTTGCGGATTGTTCTTTGTCACCACATAACCTATCATATCCTGACAAATATGAGAATTAATTTTTTTTTAAATAAAGGGCTGGGTGCAGTGGCTTGCACCTGTAATCCCAGCACTCTGGGAGGATCACTTGAGGCCGGGAGTTCAAGACCAGACTGGGCGACAAAGTGAGGCCCCGTTTCTACAAAAAATTTCAAAAAATTAGCCGGGCATGGTGGTGTGCACCTGTAGTCCCAGCTACTTAGGAGGCTGAAATAGGAGGATCGCGTGAACCTAGGAGTTCAGGGCTGCAGTGAGCTATGATTGCATCACTGCACTCCAGCCTGGGCAACAGAGTGAGACCCCATCTCTAAAAACAAACAAAGCACCCCAAAACATACAAGCAGCACCATCTGCATCCTTAAAGGTTGGGGAACTGGGACTGGGGTCCGAGAACTCTGTGACTTACACTTCAGAGTTGGGGAAGAGGGTGCTTACGACAGACCACTTCAAGGCATGGTCCCTGGCTCAGCAACCTCCTTCTGTCCTGGAGCCACTGACATGCCGATGGCTGTAGCTAGTGTCTTGCTAAGTGAGAGCTACTGGTGTCACGAGGACCACGACAGATTTTACAGCACACCTTTCCTCCTCATTAGAAACTTCATTCGCAGCTCACTCCACACCAGTCACACTCAGTATCATCTTGCACTCAGAATGTTGATGTGTCAAAACCCAACACACCATGGCTACGCTACAGAGCAGAATGTGACAGAAGAGATATGTCAGAGGTTGTGCATCTCTAATCTGAAAACCTGAAATCCAAAGACTCCAAAATCTGAAACTTTGAGAGCTGATATGACGTTCAGAGGGAAGGCTCGTTGGAGCATCACAAATGTCACATATGTGAATTAGGGATGCTCCTTGCACGTATTCCAAAATCTGAAACAATCCAAAGTCAGAAATGCTTCTGTTCCTAAGCATTTCAAATAAGGGATATTCACAACTTGTATCTCCAAACTGAAATGCGAATGCCCGGTGAGAAGGAAGTATTTGTTTGGAGTTAAAAAATGATGGAGTACACACCCTTTCATAGAGCATGAAGGATTACTTAGGAAACTTATTTCTTATCCTGATTAAATAACTGAAAATATAGCTCAGTGCTTTTTCTTTCAGTTTTAAGCAAAGTACAGATGTTTGAGATTAAGCAATTTAATATTTCCGGAAACTATTAAATTTGTTTACCAAGGTTCTAGCTGGCATCAGTTGTCCATGAAAACAATGAGTTTCCCCAGGTATCAGGTTTTTTGTTTTTTTTTTAAATCTGTGCAATAGGACATATAAGATTGCCTATCTTTGAGATGATGGCAAATTCTTCTGAAAGATATATATATACACAAATCCTACATTCGAATAAAGAAATTGTTCTGGTAATGGAAGAAAAAGTATATTATGTCCATATGGCAAAAGTATTAAAGTTGTGACTTTGATTTGATCTATGAAGGCACCAGCAGCAATAATTCCACTCAAGTATCAGAATGGAGACTGTGTTTCAGAGACTTTTTTTTTTTTTCAAATGCAAGATTAATGAATGCTTATTATAATAAACTCAGACACTTAGGGTTACGAGTAGAGTTTCTCAGTCTTGGTGCTATTGGTATTTTGGGCAGGATGATCCTCATTGTGAGGGCTGTTCTGTGCAATCGATAATATTTAGCAGTATTCCTGGTCTCTACCTAACAGATGCCAGTAGCAAATCCCACTCCCTGAGTTGTGACAACCGAAATGTGTCCAGACATTACCAAATGTCCCCTGAGGGGCAAACCCACCTCCTGTTGAGAACAGTATAAGTAAGGAGTATAAAGTATAATTGAACATCCCTTCCCCAGAATAAAAACTTCCTCGACATAACCACTGTTATCAGTTTCATTTATATTTTTCCAGCAATTTTTTTATGCACAAATATACATTCACCTTTATTCCATCTCCATGCAGACACAGACGCTAACTTTTTTCCGCTAAAACTGGAATTACGCTTTCTTTGGCAACCTAAAAAACATTAAAATATTTCTTATTTACCTGTCCACATGTCTGTATTTAGAGGTTCTGCCTACTTTTAAAGAAACAGTGACACTGCAGTCCACTGGAGTCACACACTCTAATTTATTGAATTGACTTCTTAGTGAAGGACCTTTAAGTATTTCCAGCTTTTCCTACTATAAACAATACCGCATTGAATATTTTTTATATTTACATCCCTGCACATTTGTGCCAGCATTTCTAGTGGAATTGCTGGATCAAAAGCTATGCACCTATACCGACAGATTTCCACACAGTTTCCACTAAATCCCCAATAGATGTTTTAGCCTCTTTGGTAGCCTTGGAAACTTGGAATTCCAGTGTTTTTTTTTTTTTTTTTTTTTTTCTCTACTTCTATAGTAATGTAATAGTTAATAGCAAGGATAACTGTCAGTCATTCTGAGGTTGAGAAACTCTGTTCTAAAGTAAAAGAGCCTCAAATTTGAGTCCCAATTCCATCATCCCTCATGACCTTCATGTTTCAGTAGGCAAATTATTTAAATTCACTTTCCTCATCCATAATAATAATAGTAATAATAGTAGTGCCTCCTTCAAAGTATTGTCAGAATTTATTGAGATTATATATAATAATAGCAGTGTGTGTATATATATGAACGTATATGCATAGCACACTGAAGTGATTTATCGCAGTTAATAATAAAAATCAAGGGAGTAGGAGGTTCAGAAAAAGTAACGCCAAAATGTGTATACAATCTAACAATTAAAGAACACTGTGTTGCCAGATGATTCAGTACCCCTAAGAAGATGAACTTCAGATGATCCTAAAATGAACATGATAGAAGGAAAAATATTTTCCCTCACCAAGGAGACTGTAATTAACGTTTGAATCACTCGCTGCTTATGAATCCAGCAGAGGGATAAATACCTATATTTATATACATACAGAAGATATTAATATATGTGCTTTTAAAACATGCCCCCACACATTTATATAAGAGAATGTCCCGGGCATATGTTTTCTTTTCCCACATTTGGGTAATATGCTGCAATGTAGGAGAGGTTTATTTCCTTCCAGGAAAACTTCAGAAGGCTCCTCTGTGTTCTTGCTGGGAGTGACTTGCCACCATAATCAGATTTCCTGGAAAACAGGCTTCCAACTCACCTAAAATGCTTCAAAGAAGTTAGAATAAGGAATGAGCTCATGCCAGTAGGGCTGCTTTAGGCAGTGGGTGTCAAGGATCATCTCGATCCTGTTTTAACACTTTTCCCTCTCTCAAGTATCAGGAGACTCTTGAGCATGGATTTTCCAGAAAGGCGAATCTGTATTCAAATCCTGGCTCTGCCACTTACCAGCTGCATACTTTTGGCCAGCTTAACTTCTCTGGGCCTCACCTTCTTCATGTGCAGTGTGGGATAATGACTATGCCACGGGGTTCTCTGAGGATTAGCTAAAGGAGTGAGCGTGACTTGGCATCTGTTATATTAGCCTATCCAGTATCTGTAATTTGACCCTAGTCTTCCTTGAGAAACTGTCCCCTTTATGTTGTTGGTCCTGGAGGGTCACATGGGCTGACTCCTAGGCTGGCTCCAGGGCTGAATGGGTGACCCAGAACTGGCAGATCAGAGAACTGTATTCCCTGGGCAAAGCGACAGGCTTAGGACTGGGCATGGAGACTCAATTCCCAGATGTCTACTAGAAATGTTAAAAAGTAAATCTGGGCTTATTGAGATATTAGGATGTAATCTAATTTTGGCATCTTGCTAGGTCCTGAGAATAGAGGTTTCCAGAAGAAAGCAGAGATGGAAAGAATAAGACCTAATTCTGATGAGTCATTTGAGTCCTTAGGTCCAACTTGGCAACGCCAAGGCCTCCCTGGCCTTTTGGAGACATGGGCCATAAATTAATCTTCTTGATTTAAACCCACTGGGTTTCCAATCACTCGAAACTTAGAGTCCTCACTAATAAAATATGCAAAAGGTTCAGTCCACTGTCTGGTAATTAGCGCAGAAGGAGCCGGGTGGGTACTTAGGAGACGGCTCTGCTTCCTGCAGAGACTAACCAGTTTCATTTCCCCCTGGCACCTGAAGAGAGAAGGCTGACTGACAACGCCGGGAGATCAGGTTTGCGGCACGGTAAAGAAAGCAGCTGCTGTGTGAATAGAAACGACAGGAACCCTGGGTGCCATTTACTCACACTTGGCACTGTGCTAGGCTGCGGGGCGTCAAACTCGGGAGGGAGCACATGCTGCCACCTAAGGAAGGCTGAGCTGATGCAACCTGAGCCTCACTGTGGGATCAGCCGGAAGACAGCACACCTGGGTACGGGTCGCTGGGTCCGAGGTTGGACACTAAGTGTCCAAACAAACAGGAAAAACAAAACAAAATGGACCCTGCCACCAGGTCAGGGCTGAGCCCCCACAACCAGGCTTCCGTGACAGGGGAAGGCCTCACGTGGATGATAAAATGCACAGGGAAGAACACGTGGCCAGGGACAGCTGCAGCAATGACGGGGGAGTGGGGGAGCAAATGGCACTCAGAGCGCCCAGTTTCTATCCCAGTTTCCCTCCTCTCAAGTTGTGTAACCTCATTCATGTATCCAAGCCACCCCTTGGCTCAAAACCCTTCCATGGCTCCCATTGCATTTGACACCAAAGGCCTCTGAGATATTTAGCACAGCCCACCAGCCTTTGAACCACTTACCCCACCCCTGCCCTCTGATTTAGCCCTCCTCCCGCCACGCCCGCCACACAGGTGCTATGCGGCTCCAAATTGACCAACATGACTCTGCCCCAGGACTTTTGTGCTTCTTCCTGGAATATGTTTTTCCTAGATATCCCCATGACTTGTTCCTTTACTTCATTCAGGTCTCACCTTGTCAGACAGGCCTGGTCTGGGCTGAGAGTTGCCCCTTTACCCCACCATCACTGTGCATCTCTCCCTGAGGTCCTAACTAACTATTCACTGTTTTTTGTTATTGCTGTTTTTTGTTTTGTGTTTTTTTTTTTTTAGATGGAGTCTCGCTCTGTTGCCAGGCTGGAGTGCAGTGGCTCAATCTCGGCTCACTGCAGCCTCTGCCTCCCCGGTTCAAACGATTCCTCTGCCTCAGCCTCCCAAGTTGCTGGGACTACAGGCCTGCGCCTCCACACCTGGCTAATTCTTGTATTTTTAGTACAGACGGGGTTTCACTGTGTTAGCCAGGATGATCTCAATCTCCTGACCTCGTGATCCACCCACCTCGGCCTCCCAAGGTGCTGAGATTACAGGTGTGAGCCACCACAGCCGGCCCTCTTCACTGTTTTGTGTGTGCATGTCTGTGGGTGTGTGTGTGTGTTTTGAGATGGAGTCTAGCTCTATCGCCCAGGCTAGAGTACAGTGGCACAATCTCTGCTCACTGCAACCTCCTACTCCCAGTTTCAAGCAATTCTCATGCCTTAGCCTCCCTAGTAGCTGGAATTACAGGTGTCTGCCACCACACCCAGCTAAGTTTTGTATTTTTAGTAGAGACGGGGTTTCACCATGTTGACCAACTAACTATTCACTCTTTTGCTTAGTATCTATCTTTCCCTCCTAGAGAATTTTATTTGTTTTGTTCACTGCTGTGTCCCCAGTGCCTACAGCAGTGTCAAGTGCATAGAAAGAGCCCTATAAATATTTGTTCAATTTATTTGGTTAACACATATTTAATAAGGATCTACCTGTACCAGGTGTGAATACAACATCATTGAGAGAGAAAAAGGTACTGATTCTTGTTGCTGAGAAATATTCATGTAAACAAATAAAAGAACAACAGGAGTGTGGAAAGTTTTCTATGGTGATCAAGGATGGCTGGGAACAGGGGGTATTTTTAATCAGATGATTGGGGTAGGTTCCAAAGTGGGTGAAGTCACTGAAATGGTGAGAAAACACATCCACCCATGTGTAAACCAAGAAGAAGGAGAAGGGTTCCAGACAGCAGGAATAAAAAGTGCAGGGAGGTGGAGGTGGGTGGATCATCTGAGGTTGGAAGTCCCAGACGAGCCTGATCAACATGCAGAAACCCCGTCTCTACTAAAAATACAAAATTAGCCTGGTGTGGTGGCACACGCCTGTAATCCCAGCTACTTGGGAGGCTGAGGCAGGAGAATCACTTGAACCTGGAAGGCGGAGGTTGCAGTGAGCTGAGATCGTGCCATTGCACTCCAGCCTGGGCAATAAGACTGAAACTCCTTCTCAAAAAAAACAAAACGAAACAAAACAAACAAAAAAAAACAAAAAAAGTGAAAAGGCCCTGGGACCCAGAAGAGCTTTGTTAGAATACCTATTCTAACAAATATATTTGTCTACATGACTATGTCTCAATAACAACAGTCAGTACCTTTATCTCTCTGGATGCTCTTTTATTCACACCTGGTACAGGTAGATCCTCATTAAATACGTGTCAAGCAATGTGTTAAAAAGCGGTTGGTGCGGCCAGAGGAAGGAAAGGCTGGTCAGGGGACAGAGTGAAAGAAGTAGACAGAATGAGCGTGGGGAGGCACCTAAAGGAGAGGCCAGGGTTTGGGATTTTCTCTAAGAAAAGGCAGTCATTATGTCATCACTTTCAGATCCATTTCTCCTGTGAAATGGAGATGATCCATACTCTCAGTGAGAAGAGATTCAGCAGGAAAGGCATTCATCATGCCTAGCACAGTGCTTGGTAGGAGCAGACAGGCAGTAAACAGCAACCCTCCACTCTTCCCCGGGCAAGAAACCCCATCTTCCTATAAGGTCTAAGTCAGCTGGGATATTCAGCTTCCGCTTCTCAAATTCAAAGGCTTATTGGCGGAGATAACCAGAAATGAACTTTAAGGATCAAGCAGGTTTCAAGTACGGCATTCAAATTCTGGGCAGTTTCCTTTTTTTTTTTTTGAGACTGAGTCTCGCTCTTGTCGCCCAGGCTGGAGTGCAGTGCTGCGATCTCAGCTCCCTTCCACCTCCGCCTCCCTGGTTCAAGCAATTCTCTTGGTGGGCAGTTTCTTTCAGCGCCGGGCAGGCTGTCGTTCCCTCCCCGGAGGTGATCCTGCGGTACACTAAACACGCCGTCCAAGCTTGGAGTTTGTCAGCACAGTGAATACGAGCCTGAGCGACAAACTGAGATTTACCTGGGCGCATGTGGAGACCCAACCAAGCAGGGCCATGCATTCTGCCTTGGCAGACTCGCTCTGCTCTGCACACAGGCCTGTGCATCTCAGGGAGTTGGGTGTAGGGAGAGGGTGGGCCAGATGCACACAGGCATGTCCTGTCGGCAGCGGAGGGTCCAGGCCCAGGGCCCTGCCCCAGCACCCAGGCACGCCCGAAGCAAGTCTCCTGGTGCTCACAGCAGCCCGAGGGCAATATCGTTTTATTTAAGCAGAAAGCTTCATTCACAGAATTCACAACTGGACAAACCAACCATGCAACCTCTTGACATTAAGCAGGTCAAAATCTCTATCTTCTGTGACTCCTAGAAACTTATTTCTAAAAATAAGTCTGATCAACAGCCCCAAGCCTGGAACGAATATAGATGGAAACACAGAAATACTTAGAGAGAATTTTGCTTAGGGGATGATTTGAAGATCTAAAGAATTTTTTCTTACTTAAGAGGTATTTAGTTTCAAAGAAATGTATTTTTATTTGGAGTCTTAGGTCCATGTCTTTCCACGTTTTTAAGTCTTTTAAGTCGCAGGAGAAAATGCTAAGAGAACTTTGAAATACTAACCAGGATTTCTGCTTATAAGCCACAGTTTGATTTAGGGATTTCACTTTCGTACAAAAGAATGTTTTATTGTGTGCAGAATAATCTGACTAGCGATAGGACATGTGGAGCCCTTTCTGCCTCTGCTTCCTGAGCTCTCGCTGACCCGTGCCTGAGTGACCCAGCAAGGGTGACACTGGCAATTATCAGGAAGCCCCGACCTCCGAGGCAGTGTCTGAAAATTCATCATAGGGAAAGAATCTTATTTAACTCACAGGATGTTCCTCACAACAGAAATTATCAGGGAAAAAATAAATAAATGCAGCATTAAGTGGATTATAATACTAATACAATGCACTAATACCATAATTAAATATAGTACTATCGACTTATACAGTGAAATATTCAGCAGCTATTAAAATGTAAAGGAATATTTAATGACTAAACTGATATTCTTGGAACTAAGTAAAAGAGCAAAATTACAGCAAATATAAGCAATATGATTCCATTAAAAAGATGTCTATCTACACATATATAATATAAAGTTTATGTGAAATAATGTTTGTTATATATGAATATGTATTGTTACATGTTTTTTAAATATATAACTTCATGTAATATATATCATATACTTATATAATATACATATAAATACATATATAATATACACACATATACATAGTAATATATACACATATTAATATTATGTATGTATTATATACATATTATAAATATGTTATATAATGTAATACAATAAACCCAACCTCACTGCTGATTTCACATCTCCTGGGAGTCAGAGGTGAGGTTCCTGATCCCCAGATCAGTCTCACAGGAGAAAAGAGGACTCATCACTATGGAGATCAGGGCACCCAGCAGCAAGTCACAGAGGAGAGTGGAGAAGCAACTGAAGAATAAGAAATGCAACTCGAGGCTTCCAGGCTTGTAGTTGTGTGGGCTGACAGAGGCCAGATGCCTTCTCTCTGCCTCACCTCTACTACATC
Source organism: Chlorocebus sabaeus (assembly GCF_047675955.1). Classification (NCBI taxonomy): domain Eukaryota; kingdom Metazoa; phylum Chordata; class Mammalia; order Primates; family Cercopithecidae; genus Chlorocebus; species Chlorocebus sabaeus. The sequence continues at coordinate 11,095,414 of NC_132905.1, forward strand.
CTGTGGTGCTGCCTGCAAACCACGTCCTAAGTCATTCATGCCTCCCTCACCACGCCATCTCCTTTGTTCCAATGATAATTATCTCTTTCTGGACAGGGGTCTTCTTACTTGCCTTCCTGCTACCCTGACCTCTGTAATCTTCACAGCTGCTGGAGTAATTCACCTCGAAAAGGAAGTAAGACTCTGCCACCCAGCTGTGAAAACCCTGCCAATCGTTTCCATCACACTCAGAATAAAATCCAAATATTTTATGCTGACCTCTAAGATCCTACAGGAGTGGGCTCTTGAGGACCTTGGACTTCACCGTGGGCCACTCTCTTCCTTGTTTGTGGTGTGAAAAGAACCCTGGAGCAAACGTTTCTGCCTTAGGGCCTTTGCCTTGCTGTTCCCTCAACCCAGAGGCCTTCGCCCTCAAATCCTGCCAGGCTTGCGTCCTTCTTCTCACTGGTAACTGTTTTCACGCTCCTTCCTCAAAGGAGCTTTTCTTGACTACCTCCTGTAAAATAACTTCCCACTCACAAAATCATTATTCTATTTTATCTTCTTGGAAATTCTATTTCACCTAAAGTCATCATGGTTATCTATAATTATTGTCCCGCCTGCCCACCAGTTCGTCATCTCCATGAAGCCAGGGATCTTGTCTGTCTTGCTCACTCTTTATCCCCAGTACCCAGTGCCTGGCAAAAAGTAGATGCCCAGCGAGTAGATTTTCAGCACCTCTATGGGGCAGACACCTTATTTTGCAACACTATAATAAAAGCTATTGATAATATATATAAGCCAACGACCCTTTAACACAGCTATTATTAAAATTAACTAGTAAATGAGAAAACTGAGCCTCAGAGAAATTAAGTAACCTGTCCAAGGGGGCACCCAGCTGGTGTTTCCAAGCCTGATTTGGACCCAGTTCTGTCTGACTTCAAAGTCCATGCTCCTACAAGTCCACTGTTTCTTATGGGTCGATTTACTAGTAAACAGTGTATTATTAATGTAAAATAAGCTCAAGTTAGTCATTTACTCATTGATTCATTCAAGAAGTATTTATTGAGAATATAATAAGTCCTATGTCCTGTGCTACGCTCTCCAGATATCTGGCAGCTATAAGGCTGCCACAATCCTCTTACTATTTAAAAAGTGGCTTTTGGCCGGGCGTGGTGGCTCACACCCATAATCCCAGCACTTTAGGAGACCAAGGTGGGTGGACCACCTGCGGTCAGGAGTTAGAGACTAACCTGGCCAACATGGTGAAATCCCGTCTCCATTAAAAATACAAAAATTATCCAGGCATGGTGACACATGCCTGCAGTCCCAGTTTCTCAGGAGGCTGAGGCAAGCGAATTGCTCGAACCAGGGAGGCAGAGGTTATGGTGAGCTAAGATCATACCACTATACTCCAGCCTGGGGCGACAGAGCAAGACCTTGTCTCAAAAAAAAAAAAAAAAAAAAAAAAAAAAAAAAAAAAAAAAAAACAACGCTTTTGATCAATCAATGCAGAGGGCGACTAAAAGAAATTCCTGGTGTAAAACAATAATTGTTGAGCACCTTCTACATGCCAGCCACTGACCTAGGCCCTTGGGTTGTACAATCCCATCTGCTCCTTGCAGGAGATATTAGAAGGCGGATCATGCTTATCTCAATTTAATGATGAAGATACTGTGGCCCCGAGTGATTAAGTGACTTGCTCACATAGGTAGTCACTGGTAGAGCTTATGTTTGCCTTTCTCCAAAATATTCTCCTCTTTTCACATCGCACATTGACACTGGCATGCAGTAGGAAAAACTCGATAAATATGGGTGGAAAGAACACACGAAGTACCCAGCCAACCCAATCTATGATGTAGCAAGCCACCTGCTTTCAGCTGGTTCCACATATTAGTAACTCTCAGCTGTAGAAAAGGACTATTCTCGATAGCAAGAATCAGTTTTACTATGTGATGGCACAATAGTCTTTTTGCTAATGATTTTGGGGAAAAAATAATACCAGTTGTGAATTCAAATCATAGCATCTACTTACTTAATCTGTTTGGATTAATCAAGTCCTATAACTTTCTGGGCATGGAAAGTTATCAACATTCACTAGTCTGCAGCCAATAGCTTCTAATGTCTGAAAGCTTATATATCAGGCACTGTTTGTGTCCCTTTGTACATACTGTTATATTTAATTCCAGTATAACCTCATGGGTATGAACAATTATTATCTACGTTTCACAGAGCAAGGCAAGTTGCAGAGAAATGAAGTGACTGGCCCAGTATTGTGCAATGATAGGAGTGTGGTAAGGGCAGGATTTATGTCCAGGCATTCTTACTCCCACACTCATGCTCTGAATGACTATGCTAGCAGGCCTCCTGGCAAGAAAGGAGTCGGAAAAAAAAAATCAGGACATGGGGAAAAGTAACTCAGGAAATCTTTACGCCTCCTCATCAGTTCTCACAAATCCCCATCAAACTGAATCCAACAATGAGAAATGATTTTTCCCCAGGGTCTGACCCCCAAATGCTTTGACAATGAACTCTGCTTCCCTCACCACAAAATTATTCAAGAGCTCACAAAACAATCGCTGGCCTCTGAAACCCTATCTGAAGACCTACCAAGGGCCTGACCGATGGCCCTGATGATATTACCAAGTGGTTCTTTCCATTTTTGGCATCAATCAAGAGTTTATGTCCAAAGATTATTCCACCAGACGGGTCCTGCGGATATGATGGGATTAGCCAAATTTCAAAGCTTCTTTTTGACTTCCAGTTGAAAATTGGGCACACATGCTCCAGAAGGCTATGGGGGCTATGGGAGAACATCAAGTTGATTCATCAAATTAGTTCAAACGTAATTGTCCTGCATGACTGGCTATAGAACTCGTCAGCTATAAACGTGTCAAAAAGTCATCCGCTCTAACGTTAAATAGAGATGCAAAGTAATGTTGTTCAGGATTTGACGTTCATTGGACGCTAGCCTCCTAAGGAGGCTGTTTTTCCTCTTGGAGCAATTTGTGGTAAGATGATGCACAGAATGAATAGATTGCAGCAGAAAAAAGAAGCCCACACTAGTTGCTAGAAATACCAGCTGTATGCATCAGACCCATAACTAAATCCTTTTCTTTTAGGGACTCAAAGATTTTAAAGACTCAAGTTTTGAATTTCTTTCTTTCTCTCTTCCTATCTTCCTTCCTTTCCTCCTTCCCTCTCTCCTCTCTCCTTCTCTCGCTTCCTTCTTTCCTTCCTTCCTTCCTTCCCTAATCATGCTGCACGTGGATTATTTGCCTTTCCGCAACTGTGACTATTCTCAGAAATGAAGACAAAACACGCATCACTAAAAATTTTTTCTTCTTTTGAGTAACATATTCTCCCATGTGGTGCTACAGAATGCAAGAGCTGAAAATACGAAAGAGTTGCAGAGAAAAATCCATACCATATCAGGGCAAGATTTAAGACTTAAGGAAATTAACATTTTGCTGCTGTTGAGGATCATACCTTCCCATTACAGAGTGGAGCAACTCAGCCCTCTATACGCTTTTCCATCCTTGCCGTCTGTGTGAGCGACTTCTCTGTGCCCAGCTCTGTGCTGCTGACCCTGTCACCAAGCACTCAGGAGTCAGATGCTACAGGCCTTTCTCTATAAACCCAGACGACTCCTGTTCACTTACCGCACTCCACTCCAAATCTGAAATTCTTCAACTGTTGTCTCACTTGTCTTCTTTTGGTGACTACTTGTCTGGTTCCTAATTTTTATGCCATTTTGGAGTAATTTTTCCCTTTTTTGTTATTGACAAAGACAGAGGAGGCCTCCTATAATTTGTGGGTGACTGACAAGGCTGAATGTTGTTAACTCAAATGTTTTGATTTACATCAGAGAGGACCTCCAGGCCCCAGACATGACAGGCTGCGATAGCGCCTTCAAAGCTTGTGAATATCAAATCCCATTAAGCAAAAGCCCTTTATGTGCAAGTCAATAAATTATCCTTTCTAGGGTGATTTGGCAATAAGTAGCAAAAGCCTTAAAAAAGGCATAATTTTTGGCAATTTTACTCCTGGGATTCTATCCCAAAAAGAAAAATAGACAAGTGTGCAAAGATACAAATACAAGGATGTTCATCTCAGTGTTGTTTAGAAAAGAAAGAAGTAAAAAGAGAAAAAAAATAAAGCTCACATTCAGCAACAAGGCTAAGTTAATAGGTTAAATAAAAGTGTCCTATCCATACAATGGAATATTTATCACCATTTACCATTTTTATGTATTTCTTTATTTGTTGGTGGAAAAAGATATTCACCCTAAGTTTTCAGGAAAAAAAAAAAAAAGGATTGTGAAACTCTATTGGATTATACTACCCTCTATATGATTATAATGTTTACATTATGTATCTCTATGTGAAAAAGCTTTTGAAAGGGTATAGTCCTAATATTACCAGTGCTGATATCTGGGTGATTTTAGATTTCTTTCCACACTTTACAATGTATATGTATTCCTTTTATAGTCAGAAGAAACAAAGGTATTTTTATTTCAGAGACACAATGGCCATTGACTTCAGAAACTTCACATACTGTAACCTATTTAAGAATATTTCCATCTATATCTCATTAGAATTGATGCCCTCATTATAAAGGGCAAGCAGGATATAAAAAATTGACCCAGAGACCAGAAAGAGAGACGCCATACAGCAACCTAAAACCTTCTGTTGATTCTTGCTGACCATCATGTGCTTGATCTTGGCTTCTCTTGGCTGAGTTCAGATTTTCTTTTTGAAAGATGAAACTGTGAATTTCCTTTTAGGCAAAACCCACGTTGATTTTTTTTTCTTTTAAGTCAGTGCTCTATTTCCAGGGAAACTGAAAACCTTAAGAATAGTGTCATCTGTGAATTGACCACGTACACATCTTCAGCAAAAATCAACCACCAGGTGGGAGGGAGGAGGCGGTTTAGTGTAGTGATTATAAACAGGATTTTTTGAGGCTGAGTGGCAGGGTTCAGATCTTAGCTCTGGCACTTCCTGGTGGTGTAGCTTTGGGAAAACCACTTCCTGTCTCTGTGCCTCATTGATAAGGTTGGGACTAAAACTAACAATGATTTCCGCCCTATTGAGGGGTTGTGAGGCTTAAATGAGGAAATATAGGTAACTGGCACATGGTAGGTGCTTCACAGATGTTAAAACAAGGGTTGATCTAAGTTCCTAGGGCAGAAGTCAGAAGCGCGCTGCTCACAGGATATCATCCAAAGATACATTTTATTTGGCAGTCATAGGCATTCTTAATATGATAATTTGCTTTTTAATATGAAAAAAATTGGGAGATGCCAAAAAAAACTCCAAATTTCTAGAATTTCTGAAGAAAAAGGAAAGCTCCTCTCACTTTGAGTTTTATAAAACACAAAATGTGATCATACTGTACGTTTGCAACTTGCTTGTTCAGCTCGCCATACGTCTTTCCAAGATCCATCCATATGAATTGTATAACTGTGGTTTATCCGTATTTATTTATTTATTTATTTATTTTTGAGACAGATTCTCACTCTATTGCTCAGGCTGGAGTGCAGTGGTGCAATCTCAGCTCACTGCAATCTCCACCTTCAGGGTTCAAGCGATTGTCACACCTCAGCCTCCCAGGGAGCTGGGATTACAGGCACGCACCTCCACGACTGGCTAATTTTTGTATTTTTAGTTGAGATGGGGTTTCACCATGTTGGCCAGGCTGGTCTCGAACTCCTGACTTCAGGTAGTCTGCCTGCCTCAGCCTCCCAAAGCGCTGGGACTACAGGTGTGAGCCACTGTGCCTAGCCCATCTTTATGCCTTTAAAACCACAATATATTTTTACATTCTCCTTTAATGAAAATTTCTGGGCGGATACAAATAATTTCACTGAATATTTTTGTACTTGTCTCTCTGTATATGTGCAATGAGTCAATAATACCTTGTTTTGGGATATAAACCCATGTGGCAAAACTATCAAGAAAAGCAAGGGAATTATAAACTTTCAATTTCAGTCAGCAGCTACTGCAGATGGCAGGTGTGTAACATTGGGGGTGCCACTCGAGAAACTTGAACAGTACTTACAATGTTCTATTTGAATGGAGGGTTGACAGGTGCTCCTAGCATTAGGATGCTTGATAATTCACATGTATGTTTTACCCATATTCTTTTGTAAGTATCCAATTAGAAAAGCATAGTTTTGAATGAACTAAAAAAATTGAGAGATCTAGCAACACATTCTCACAGCTGTGTCTGTTATAAAAGTCAGGGACTGTTCAGTTCATCACAGTCCTTGCCACGTCACCATTATATTACACCTGTCAGTTGATTTATTTGTGTGACTCGCCTGGGTCCCTTAGACATCTGAGTTAATGAACCCAGCTCTAGAAGGTGGTGTAATCTCCAGAGTGCAGGCCAGAGGAAGCCATTTCACTCGCCACCAAGTCCTTCCTGGAACATGTAAAGTGTGAAAAAGTTATTCCCATCTCCAACACTTCTCACAATCCTGCAGGCACTGTGGAAACTGCTGAGAAACCTGCCCCAACCCTAAGCAGGTCCAAGATCTTAGGGTACAACCTCCGCCAAAA
>NC_132905.1:11104458-11124458 GCF_047675955.1 Chlorocebus sabaeus
CAGGTCACAGGAGGGCAGGTGCAATGAGAAGGATCCTGTTTCTTATAAACTTCGTCTCAAACTGGCTCCAGTTATGGTTCCATTCATGGAACCTGCCTCTGAATTCAAGCAGTCAGACTCTTGTGTGTATGAGTGTGTGTTGGGAAGAGGAAGCTTTGGTTTCACTAACTTAGGGTTGGGAATCATTTCCTGCTTAGAGAGGAAAAACAAATGACAAAGAGCACCTGTTGGGTACATGGGACACCTACAAGCCAGAAGCTGCCATACCACAGCCTCCTGCAGTCCTAAGGGCTCTACTTCTGTCACTTTTCTCAGGGACTACTGTCTGGGTGAAAGAGAACTACATGTTTTTATGGGTGGGGGTGGCTGAAAGAGAGTCACTGGCAGTTGGAGAGTTCCTAAAGGGGAGGGTCACCCTTTAAATAGGACAGAATTGGAAGCTCATATTTAATGTTAGTAAGTTTCCCTTTGGGAGCCTGTGTGCACTGCAGAGTTCAAGAAAGGATTCATTTTGTTACAGGAAGATCATATAAGAAATTGCATTTACATCTATTTGTGTTTTCTTTTTAGGTAAGAAATGGTAATTTTTATCTTAAAGTAAGAAAATACAGGTTGACACTGGTATCCTGACTTGTTCTAGATGTGAAGGTGTCATCCGCCAGGGGCAGGCACCCAGGGGTGGAGGGGAAGTTCATCAAGGTGGATGGCTGACGTGATCCTTGGCTCCTTCCTTAAATCTCAGCCTATTTCCAGGAAGGGCAGCTTCAATGTGCCTATGCAAGTGGATACACGGACTTCATCATCTGGGCTTAGCTGTATCCACTTGAACTCGTGCACTTTCGTGTGATATCTCAGCTAGGACAGCCATTTAAACAAAGTCACTAAACATAATAATAATAATTGACAACCAGATCTTTGAATCAATATATCATGAAGTGATAAACCAAGGTCTTCAACAATTATGAACCATATTAAATGTTTGCTCTTACTATAAAATGTTTAAAACAAGCCAGAAATTTTAAAATACTATGAGCAAATAAGATGGAATTTTACATATAAATAATTATATATTTATGCATATCTATAAAATACATAATACAATAATATGTAGTCTAATATCATCTATATAAACTTTATTTTTATTTTTATATGTAATTCTTTTCAAATTTCCATTTTGTACACATTTTAATGAAGCACATTTTTTACTAGTACAGTAGCACATGCATATAATTTATATACATGATATACATATTTTAGGGTTGCATGCTTAAAATTTACCTGTAAGGTAAGGACACATGCACATGTATGTTTATTGTGGCACTATCCACAATAGCAAAGACTTGGAACCAACCCAAATGCCCATCAATGATAGACTGGGTAAAGAAAATGTGGTACACATACACCATGGAACACTATGCAGCCGTAAAAAAGGATGAGTCCATGTCCTTTGCAGGGACATGGATGAAGCTGGAAACCATCATTCTCAGCAAACTAACACAAGAACAGAAAACCAACCACCACATGTTGTTACTTATAAGTAGGAGCCGAACAATGAGAACACATGGACACAGGGATGGGAACATCACACACTGGGACCTGTTGGGGGATGGGAGGCTAGGGGAGAGATAGCATTAGGAGAAATACCTAATGTAGATGATGGGTTGATGGGTGCAGCAAACCACCATGGCACGTGTATACCTATGTAACAAACCTGCATGTTCTGCACATGTACCCCAGATCTTGAAGTATAATAAAAACAAAATCTGCCAGAACAAGTGCACATGGTAGGAAACCATGGTTTAATGTTCTTCTCCTACCTAGACCATGAATTATCTGTGGTCAGGGACAATTACCACCTTTTATGTATCCTGTTATCACATATGCCTGGTTCCAAGGCACAAAATAAAGCTTCATCCAATGAAGGACATTTCCCTTAAACACAAACCAGGAAACACCAGATTAAAAGCAGAACATATGATTTAGTTTCCTCTGAAAACATCAAGTTTTGGCTTGACCTACTAACGATCATCTCTCAACATCATCTAACAGTTTTAAGATAAGATAATAATTTATGTACATATTTATTTTGATAAAATATCAAGCCACACACTCTGGTTATAAGTACAGCCTTTTTGTTTTTTGACTCAAAAAAAAAAAAAAAAAAAAAGTAAGAGGGTGGAATGAATACTTTTTCTCCTTCCCACCCACATGACTTCAATAGGGGTAAAAAAAATGGCCTCCCCTTTACGGCAATTTGTAGCCTGGAGCTGGTTTTCAGAGTTGAGTAATAAATCCCAGAAAAACAGTGACTACAATGGAAAGGCTGACAGACATTTAACACTAATGGTGCAAACAGAGGGCACTCAGGAAAACGCTCAAGTCAGATTCCCCACACTGCTCACAGATTGCTCACTGGTGTGCTGTGTTTCAGTGGACAATATACTTGTTTGTAAACAGCACAAAATTTTCACAATACTAGCAAATCCACAGAAGAGAAATTTCCTTGATAATCCTGTTTCCCACAGGTTTGAATATCATAAAATATTCACTGCAAGGGCTTTGGTTGTTGTTGTCTTTAACTATAAGGAAGAAAAATGATATTTGAAACATGAGAACTTGATAACTCGTAAAAAAGCAAAAAGCAAAAAACAAGAGTTAAAGCACAATACTGCAACTATAACTTGAACTATGATGGCTTCAAGTATTAATGCCGCTGTCACATCTTCCGACACTTAAAACATCTAGTTTTCTAAATGGAATGTACTCCTGTGTAGTGGCTAAAAATGTAAATTGCCAAAACTATTTGGTTAATATTTAAGGAGAGAACTATCTCTGAACATTTAGGTTTATGTTGAGGTTTAATGCTTAACAATTCAGGGGAAGAACATTTGGAGAAAATTCTGCCTCCCACTGCAATTTCTGTCATGTTCCATTGAGTTAAAGGCTCTATAGATTATATCTCTGACTATGGGATAGGAACCAGTCTTGAAAGGCCACGAACACTGGCTCCAAGTGTCTCATGTTGGACAGTAAAAATATCTTATATATTAAGGTGAAACAATACACCTGAAAAATGTAGCAATGCTTCAACCAGCAAGACTTATAATTCAAGCAAGACTTCCGTCCTGGGATTTCAAGAATATGGAACAGAGAGTGTTTTAGGCTGAAGGGAAACATTCCCAGGTGGTAAGAATTTACTTTTGTATGGAGTCAGGAGCAGATCTGGGGGGCGATCCGAGGATTATAGAGGTACATTTTCCAGCAGAGTCCTGGAAACCCAGTTTAGACAAGAAGAGAAGCAATAATGCCCAATGCATCGCCATGGTAATAAAACCACTGGACCTATTCATGTAATTATTCCATACAAATATCGAAGACGTAGTCAGAGCAACGACGACATTTTATCATCTCAATCGATCCTTTAGGTTCACACAAAGGAACTCCTATTTTATTCAAACACATATGTTCTAACATTATTCATGTTACATGTGTGTACAATTAGATGTATATACAATTAGAGACACGATTACACATAAATCATTGTCTATATACCTGGGGGAAGCAAGCCATGTGCTTGGCATTTTTATGGGCAACTATGGATTTGCAGATAGATTTACTTTATAAGCATTCTTAGGAAGGATTCACACTCGAGCAAACGGTGCAGATATATTTTTAAAAGATGCTTCCCGTTCACAAGGACTCAATTTTGAAGCCCACTCAGGCATTCTGCATGTACAAGCACTTTCTCTGGGTATAATTTAAGGGCAGTTTGAAACTTTGGCCCAATTTGATCAAATATTGATAGACGGTCCAGTAAAACGTGGTATGGGAAGCAGCTACTTTACTGCACGTTGACACTGTAAATTTGAAGAGACACTGTCAACCTGCTGAGCTCTGAAATTTACTTCCCTAAAAGACAGATAAATCCCACGGTTAACGCCGGAGATCTGTGTTAAATATACATACTCATGTACCTTATGTAAGGAACTCCACGATAAATTTCTCTTAGGGTCTAGTGCTAGGAAATAGTTTTTCTTTCCTGATGAATGTATCTGCTTTCTTGTTAGAGAACAAAAGCTCTGTGACTCATCATGTTTCTCTTTTTGTCTTTGCAGCCAGGGACCTCTGAGTTTCATTTTGCAGTCACTTAGAATAGCTCTTCTTAGCTTAGGTTTTCTGGCACAACTGATCTGCTCCTTCATTATGAGCCCCTATTTCTCCCTCCACCACGTTACTTTTATGATTTTATTTTATCTCTGTCTTTTATTGGAAAATCATCTCAAATTCTTTTTGGAAGAAGAAAGAAGAAAAATACTTAATAAACATACTCAGGTCCCAAGATTCCTTCAAGTAGCCTCAGTGATACTTTGTTTCTTTTACTTGCCTAAAAGTTAAAAAAAAATTACTACTTAAAAACCAAGTACCTGGATACATCAGTGTTACTTAACATAGAAATGCAGGTTCCTCCCTTGCCATCTAGCACATGGCTTGGTTGTAGACACACAGTCAGATGAACCTGCCATGGATAATTAGGGCAAGTCCTTCCTAAGAATACATTCATTGGACTTATGATCAGTTCCTGCTGGAGTTGGTAAAGGCTGGTCCCAAACCTTTTTGGGGTTTTTGAAAAATAAAAAACAGAGATGCATATTTATCATAAGGGGAAAAATTATTAGAAGAAATGCTTTTTCTTCCCATTATGAGACAGAGAAATTTGGTTCCAAATAGGCTGACACAGGCGTTGTAAGTAGAGGGGAAGAAAGAAAGAAAGAAGGCAAAACCCAATTTGATTCAGCGTCAGTGGAATTCCAACTTCCATTTAAACCAGTGGTTCTCAAACTAGCGTGCATCAGAATCACCAGTGGGGCTTGCTAAACACAGCGTGCATGGTTCCATCATCCCAGTTTCGGAGTCAGTAGGTCTGGGGTGGGGTCTGAGAGTCTGAATTTCTAACAAGTTCCTAGGTGAGGCTGATGCTGCTTAAATTCCTGCACACATTCCCCCCAGAAAAAATCCAAAGTGGTTCAGTTATTGTCCTAAAACCATATTTCCCTCCTTTATTCAATCCAAGTGCTATTCCACAGCATTAGGGGAAGGGTTGGGAAGGGAGAGGAGGGAGAAATAAATGTGTGTTAAACTGCCATGGTTGGGTGCACCATTTGTATCAGTCTTAACAGCAACAAATGTTTGTGTAGAGCTCCCTCTGTCCAGACCTATGCTAAGTGCTTTACAAGCCTTATTTCGTTCACATACTCATCCTAAAAGGTAGACATTAATATGGTTCCATGTTTACACATGAAGAAATTGAGGGTATACTAGCCTGAGGTCACATAGCTGGTAAGTGGTGTGCCTGAGGTTGGAGTTCAGGTCTGTTTCCAGAGCCTATGGTCTTAACTGCTAGACTGTGGAGATTTCTCTCCAGTAGAAAACAGAGATACAGCAGCTTCTTTTATTTTTATCAGATTCTTTATCCAGAAACACAATGTCACAGTGTAAACCTGAGGCTATCCCTGGTCTTTGGATTTTGGCTACTCAGTTTCACAGTGGGGGTGCACCCTGCTTAGACTCATTCGGTCTTAGCAATTCCTGCAAGAAGTAAGTGGTGAGACTCACCCCTGGCCCAGGGAGGCAAATGACAATCTGTTTAATTGGAATGTGACCAGTATTTCAAGAGTCAGGACCTCTTTATGGGGCCAAAAATAGCCACAGGAAGCTAGTGGTTTCAGACCTTTTTACAAATAGCAGAAATGAAGGTGGTTTTTCGTGAATACCAGATCCTAGCTTGTAATGTGAGTTAGGATATAGCTCTTAGGCGCTACATGGCTGCTTTCGTTGGCCATCTGGGAAATACAAATATTGACTACCACCTTGTCTGCAAGGATGCTGTGCTAAGTAAAATGAAATGAGACTGAGAAAAAAGGAGATTAGAGAAAGGAAGAACCAGAATAAAAAATTAAGATGGACCAACAATAATAGAAGTAGTAATAACACAAGGACCGATGGCGATGAAGTGATATGGCTGGGCTCTGTGTCCTCACCCAAATCTCATTTTGAATTGTAATCCCCACATGTCGAGGGAGGGACCCCGGTGGCGGATGACTGGATTATGGGGGTGGTTTCCCCCATGCTGTTCTCATGGTAGTGCGGGAGTTCTCACGAGATCTCATGGTTTTAAAAGTGGCAGTTTCCCCTGTGTACTCTCTCTCCTGCCACCATGTAAGACATGCCTTGCTTCCTCTGCATCTTCCACCATGATTGTAAGTTCCTTGAGGCCTCTCCAGTCATGCAGAACTGTGAGTTAATCAAATCTCTTTTGTTTATAAATTACCCAGTCTCAGGTAGTATCTTTATAGCAGTGTGAAAACAGACTAATACATGAGGAGAGTGATAACCAACCTTCATGAGACTTTCTCCACTGGACAAGTCCTGTGCTCAATGCTTTGTGGACTCATGGATTCATTTAATTCTTAAAACAATTATATGAATAGATTGTAAGACTGTCCTCATTTCACAAACACAAACGGAGGCTTGGACGAAGTGGGCAACTTGCCCACGAGGATGTAATTCCAAAGTGGTGGAATATATAGTAGATTCACATAAAGGCCAAGACCTGACCATTACATCACTTGAGCTCACCTATGGGGTCAACATCACAGGCACTGCCTCTGGACATTCAACAACAAGGGTCTGTCCCAACCCCCTGATACCACTCCATCTCCTCAGTAAGAAACTGTAGCTATTCTCCTCTCCTTGGCCACAGAGTTTCAGAAGTTTGAGCCTCGTCCCAGCAGTCACAGTGGGAGTTGTAAGCCCAAATGGTGAAAGCTCCACCCAATTATTGCCATATAGGATAGTGGCTTCAGTGTTTTCAAATCAAGTTTTAAAGAAGGCTAGATTCTAGATTTGGATATAAAATATCCCAAAATTTAAATGAAGTCTCCTTTAAAAGAAAAAAAAGATCGGCAACTAACACTTGTTTATTTTAAACACAGCCTGGGAGGAACATACCAGATCTGTGGATCTCATTTGAACTGCAGGCCTTCGAATAGTTCATGACCTGTAACCTATGGCCAAGTGGCCAGAAAAGAGTAGGGCACATTTTTCTTACAGTTACACAAATATAGAGAATTGGTCCTTTCCCTCATTTTTCCCTCCCAATGTTTAGATTTGTAAAAAGCCTGAAAGGAGAAAAGCACTTTAAATAAGGAATCAAATACAGAGAAAATGAGAGAAAAGAATAAATCTGTTTGAAAATAGTCTCATAGTACTAATGACTAGGATCTAAAAATAATCCTAACGTATTTTTAAATTGGACAAACATCCAGAAAAATGAATAGAAAGATAAATTGGGGAAGACGTTTATAGCAAGGTGAAACAAAACAGGATCTCAGTGTAGAGGCGAGAACCTAAGAATTGTGTCCTGAATTAAGCTTTTTCATGATCTTTATGGTAAGCAAAATGAAACCAGGAAAAGGGGCTGGATAAAATAGTACAAATGCAAAATCCTGCCTACGGGAAGCACAGCATATGGAAAGATGTGTTAAAGTTCAACACTGCTTTTAGGTAATCTGATTTAAAGGCAGTGGTGACCTGTGATGGGACAAAGGCAAAGTCATCACTTTCAAGGTGACACAGGAGCATTAAATGCTACTTACAAAATGCTTCCAGTTCACTGGAGTCAGATTCATGTTTCTTGTTATCTGCTGTCCTGCCCTCCTGCTTCTGTTAGCTCTTGGTTTCCTTTAGATCCTCTGCAGAATTCTGGAAACCCAGACCCCATTTCCATGACTAGCAGGGGAGCAGGTGACCTTGACCAAGCCAATGAGCTCACTTTATGCCCCTGAAAACTGGTAATGGTTTGGGAACTTGGTATATGACATAAGGTGGTCTATTCCCAGTGATTGTCTACAAAACTGCTGGGAAAGACAGGAAAAAGACACTTTCTCTTTCCTGTTGGATATGAGTGAGGAAGTTTATAACTCCAGAGCCTTCTAGCTGCCATCTTGAGGCCGCAAGCAATGGTAGGAAACAGAAAGACATTGTCTTCTTGGTGATAGTGTCCAGCTACTAGAGCAAGCCTTCCCTGATGTATACATGATTTTGGGGTTTTTCAATTACATGAGCCAGTAAATTTCTTATAAACCAGTTTGAATGTGATGTTTTCCTTGTTATTTGCAGCAGAATCCTACTGATGCGATGTTCATCCCTTTCACGGCATTGCATACTCCACATAGGTAAGTCCCATGATTTTATTGTAAAATATCTATTGGGATCAGGAGCTGAAAATACCAAGATTAATAAAATCCCATGAAAGTTACATAGTCTATTGTGAAAGAGAGGCACGTTAGATAACTACGATACAATATGATTGCTCGTAAACTATACAACATATTTCTGAAGCACAGAAAAGAAAGTTCTTAACGATTGGGGTGAAGATGCATTAAAAGGAAGATGATAAATACTTCCCAAAGTGGGAGATGTTAAAGTATTCTCTAGCCCACAGACAATCTTAGTAAATATTAGGCTGTTCAATGGATTGTTTATGTGAAAAGATTCATATTTTCAAACCTCCATTAATTGTGTACCACTTTCATGTTTTTCCCTAAATCTATGTACCATTCTCATTATATTTACCTAATTTTAAAACTTGACTATTTTTAAACTTAAAAATTCAGTTAAGCCTCAACTTAAGCAATAATATCTATTAGATCATGATTTTGCTACGAGTTATATCTTTTCACATACACATTACAATACATATCAACTGTTAAAGAAAAAAAATGTTGGCCCATATGCTATGTAAAATCATGTTGTGAAACACTGGAATTACATCCACTGCACTTTGAGAGATCCTCAGAGAGAAAGACAGAGAGGACTTATTTCAGTACGACTTGTAGCATGTCATGGGCTGTGGAGTCAAGCAAACTAGGGATCAAACCAGCTCTGTAAGTTACTAGGTGAGATGATAGGCAAGTTATTAATTGTCCTGAGCCTCATTTCAGAAAAGGAGGTTTACAGTGCTCTCTTTGCCACAGAGCTGTTGTGAAAATTCAATGAGCTACTGCATATAAAGCAATGAGAACAGATCTGAACATAGGCAAACCTCAGTAATGGTGTCAATTGTTGGGGAAGGAAACATGATGATGACTAATGTTCTTTAATTGTAGAAGGCACTAGGCACTGGGGCAATGAACAGAGTTTCTTACAGTTATTTCCATTCTCCTTCTCCTCCAAGTCCATGGTAGAGAATAACGTCCCTGTCTCCTTAGCAGCTGGTGATGACAATAAGCAAGTCCCCTACCTGCAACTCATGAGTGAAAGGTAAACTTCTGTTGTGTTAAGTCATTGTGATCTGGGGGTTGTGTATTATACAAGGTCAGCTTTATGGGCATGCAACGTGGAGCCCGCCACCCTGAACTAATGGTAGATGAGTAGCGTGAACAGAAAGTCAACGTTTGATGTGTTAAGTCGTTGTGATTTAGATGCTGTTTGTTATAGCAGCATAACCCAGCCCATTCTATCCGATACAGGCATATCAGGTAGTAGATTGTCTTTTTGCTTGTATTTACTTGATTTCCATTTCTTGATTTCAAAGCCTCTCACAAAATTCTGGAAACCATAGAAAGGAAAACCCATTTCTCTGCAGACCAGGAATGCTCACACCTTACAGAGGGTGAGTCACATGGTGGGAAGATGCCTGCGTTGAGGATGGGTGGAGAAAGGCTAAGGCTCTGTTCACTTTAATTGCTTTAGTTCCACTAATCAATTAACATTCAGCTAATAATCCCTTTCAAATGAGTCATTCTCGCCAATTAAAGGCTGATTTGTTGCTAACTGCACCAGCTCATGGTGAACCTACCTTGTTCTTTTGAAACTGTTTAGTGGAGGCTTTAATGGAAGTTATGGCAGTGATAGACTCTTTCTAGACAGTGACGAAAGAAGTCATGAGTGGGGAGGGGAAGGGAGGAGGAAGAGAAGTCCTAGGCAGTGCTTGCCTGAATGATTGAATTGGAAAATGAGCCATTCCTCGGGGTTAGCAAATGAATCTTCCCCAGGCAGCGGATTATTAAGCACACCTAGATAATAAACGGATGATTTTCACAGTCATCCTGCGCGGTCCTCATATTTTCCATTTTTAAATTTCATGTTACTTTTAAAGGATTCGTCCATTACAGTGATTTACATCGCTGAGTCGAGACAATGATGCCCTTTAATGTCAGAGGCAGGGCATGATTATTTATCATTAAATCGGGATTTTTATTATTTTAAAAAATTCTTCCCTTTCTAGCACAACCTCTTGTCATGACACAGATAGGTGCTATCTTTACTTTGAGCCCCCTGAACACTGGGCAAGGTGTACTTCGCAGCATCCTTAAGAACAGAGGTGAGAGAAGCACCCCTTTCCCCCACTTCTCACCCTCCCATCCTGTCCCGGCGGCATGATCATCGGTGAGTTAACGGCATCATTTCACTAGAGAATGTCTAATGGCATTGAATTCTGATTCCATTTCTTCCAAAATAATGAGGTAGAGGCCCCCAAGTCACAGTACCCTCCTATATTTTAATATAGCACTTAATGTACCCATGACACAAACATTGGCTAAAGGAGTGTGCTGTGCCAGACACTATTTGAGACTGTGAGAACACTGACAAGAACCAGACAGAAGAGGCCCCATCCTCATTGTGCGAATTCTATCCTGGGGTTCTCATCTTGGCAGTGTTGACATTGTTGCCAAAGATAAGTACTTGCTAGGGGGAGGTGGGGTGTTCTGTGCATTGTAGAACATTTGGCAGCATCTCTGTTTCTACACACTGGAAGCCAGTGACATCTTCTCCCCAGCTGTGATAATAAAAAATGTCCCCTGGGATGCAAATGGTCCCAGTTGAGAACCACTGCTCCCATACAAGAGATGACATATACACAACAAGATAATTTCACACAATGATAAATGCTATGAGGAAAATGCAATTTGAAAAGGTTGAAAGAGGATATCTAGGAAAAGAAGAGATCAGTTCAGCGAAGTGATTACAGAGGGCTTCTCGGAGGAGGTGACAGTGACAATGATGAGGAGAAGCCAGGCCATGGGAAGAACCAGGAAAACAGCAAGTGTAAAACCGAGAAGACAGAATGGGGCCAGCTGTTTTCAGACACAGAAGGAAAGACAGTGGCCACCATGCAGTGTGGGGCAGCGAGAGAGGGGATGGCGCTACTCCACACTGGAGAGGTGGGGAGGTGGGCAAAGGAGAGACAAGGGCAAAGAATTAGGCTTTAAATGCAGCCTGGGAAGTCACTGGGAGTTTTAAACACAGGGGTGACTTTACAGAATGTATCCATTCATTCCACACAAACAAACAGACGACTCATTCTGTACGAAGCATTGGACTGGGGCTTCAGGGAGGGGGAGGGGAGCAGGATTTGGAACGATATGAAAATATTAAGTCCCTGTCCCTGACCTTGAGGAGTTCCCAGATTACTGAAAGTAAGCTCCATGGCTGCAGGAAGTATTGTCTTTTGTTTCTATCCCTTTATCCCAAGTGGATTCAA
The DNA here is from genome assembly GCF_047675955.1 of Chlorocebus sabaeus. Lineage (NCBI taxonomy): Eukaryota > Metazoa > Chordata > Mammalia > Primates > Cercopithecidae > Chlorocebus > Chlorocebus sabaeus. The sequence continues at coordinate 11,116,004 of NC_132905.1, forward strand.
CTCTACCTGGCACCCAGTAGGAGTGTCATAAATACTATTTGAATGAATAAATGAGCCTGAATGCAAAGGAAAGGAGATTTTTTAAAAACCACATAGGCAATAGAAAGCTATAATTGATGCTTAAATAAATGTAATCAGCCTATGCTTCCTCTTTGCTTAGTGCCACTTACTATAAGTTATCACATGTAGTCGTCACCACTGTGTTGGTTTCTGGGGATCTTATGGTGAACAAAACAGATGTGGATGTATTAGACCACAATTAAAGGGATGATATTAATAATTCCACAAACAACTACTTAAAGTAGTGTCTACTTGTACGGTAGCAAAGAATGGATGACAAGAACTCTCGCCCAGTCTGGAGGACAAGGACCACACACTATAAATACTTGTTAAATTAACCTATGTTGAGGACTGTTTCCTGTTCTTATGGAGAACACTTGAAGTTCGAGGGTAGTGTCATTTAAAATTCTTTAGTACCTTGTCTCTATGTATTTCCTCTTCATAAAGCTGGCTGTATTTGTATAACAAAAAAATGCTCAAGCTCAGAAACCATTGAGGGCAAATAGGGATGTGAGTGTTTCACACAGGAAATAGCCAGCTTCCATTAACAAGTAGAGCCTGTTGGGAAGACTTTACTTCTCTTGTTTTAATTGCCATAATAAAATCTTCCCGAGAGTAGGTGACTCAAAGGAGAGAAAGACATGGCTGATCACCCAACATTTGTGCTGCAATGGTCACAAAATCTGAAGTGATCTATAAATATTACTCTGTGAAGCTGTACTAAAACTCCTCCAATCACACCGAGATGAAACAAGAAAAACAAGAAGAAAATATAGTGAATTTTTTATCAAGTAAAATGTGCTAAACCCTATTTTTTTTTTTTGAGATCATAAAGGGATAGTTATCAGCTAGGGTACCTTGTCTTGTTTCAGTTTAATGTCTTTGTTTGGCACAGCAAAAGAGAGAGTAACCTGGAGCTAATTTCCTCAGCATTTTGTCATTTTTTGAAATTTTAGAGTGGGATCCATTGTTGTGGAGAGGAGCGATCTTAGCTAAAGTGTCAGGTCCAAGGGACAGAGAGAGAAGCTGGGAAGGGCCAAGGCAGGCTGAGACATGACCGAGAAAAGAAAACTGCCTTCCCAAGATGTGTACTTATGCACATGTGTCGGTGCATCTGTGCATGTGTGTAGGTGTGCATGCATGTGCGTGTGTGTGTGTGTGTGTGTGTGTATTTGGTTAGGGCTGTAAAGGGGGCCTGTTGAAGAAAACAAGGAAGTCCTAGTGTGAAATGGAGAAGCGAACCTTCCCAAACCAAGGGAATGTTCTAAATTGGTCCAACTGCTTGGGGTTCTGGAAAATAGGTACCACACCCAAACTTCCCAAGCTTTAAAGCGTGTTTGAACCACCTGGGGATCTTGCTAAAAGAAAATCCTGATTCATCTGGGTTGGCAGAGGCCTGAGATTGTGCATTCCTAACGACTCCAGATGATGCTGATACTGCTGCTCTGCGGACCATGTTCTGAGTAGTGAGGAGATGAAACATACCCAGGAGAAAGGGACCAGAGAAGGCCGATTGGTGGCTAACTGAACAGAAACAGAGATGAGAAACAAGAATGGAAGGTGATAAAGTCAGACAAATGGACCCAAGGGTGCCTACTGGATATCAAAGTGACCCCACTGGTAATTAGGATGCAAGACCTCTGGCCAGCCCTGGGTAGCACTGATTCACTATAGGACTGTTTATCTCGAAATATTGTACATTGAAGGATAAATCTGTATGAGTAGATCTCTGAACAGTCATGGGCCATAGTTCAGTGGTCAAGAACGCTGGCTTTGAAACCAGATATCGTGGATCAAATCCCAGCTGTATCACCGACTAGCATAAGACCCCGTTTCTCAATTCTCTGTGCTTCCCTTTTTTCATCCGTAATGTGGCGACAATTGTACCTACCTCATAACTTTGTTTTGTAAAGTGCATGGACCATTGCCAGGCACAGAAAAGAATAATGCTGTTGGGAAAGCAGATGGGGACTGACTCAAAGAAGTTGAACCATTCACTCTTTAGCCAAAAGGTATGGCTTCCAAAGGCAGCTAAGGGGTTGTTCAGTTTTCCCAGCATAAAGAAAACAGCCCTTAAAACTGACTCTGGGCGATTACAGATCAATTTTAATTTTCCTCCTTATATAAAAGGAATATATGGTCATTCAGCCATCTGTTTATTTAATTAACCATGAAACAAACATTTCTTGAGATCCTACTATGCTCCTACCCTAATTTTCCACATACTCCTGTGTACTCTTTGATATTCAAAAAAATTCATTTCAGAAATGTGTTTGGTCAATACATAGTCTGATCAAAACTGAATAAGTCTGCTGGTTCTGAACTATTAGAATTAGATAGCCTAAAATAAGGTCCTGGCTTTTTATTAATAATGTAATCATGTTGGATTAGAAGAATGAACACTGTTGGTCCTGTTTTATTTAAAATTTTGGGTTTACTTATCTGGCCATTGTTACATTGGAAATAAAGGTATTAATAATTTGTTGTTGGCATTAAAAGTGAGATTCTCAGCTACAGTTGTGATATTTGAAATTGGAACCAAAAGAGGATCCCAGGATATGAATTGGAGCTCTTGAGATATGGCAGCCTTGCACAGTGCACAAACTGTACATTCATTCATGACACCCCTGCTTAGCTCAATAACTTAAAACACAGCAAACAAATATTAACTCATCTGAGGATTTTTCACAGTAAAATTCAAGCCAAGCTGGATCAGTATATTTTTTCCCTGAGTTACATAAAAGACACTAATAAAGAAAGCTGGCAAAACTTATCAAATATGATATTCACTTTTTTAATTTTATTGGTATTACTTACAAGTATTTCTGTTTAAATGGCTAGATTTAATTAAGTTATAAATATGACTGTTTTATTATAGCTAAGTAACTCTTATAGAGACAACCTAATAAAGAAAATGTCCAACTCTACAAAATAAAATTTTTCTAGGGAGGAAAAAAAAATTCTAGTTTCAGCTTTCAGTTGGGTGGAAAATAAAACGGATAAAATAAAATAAAAAAAAATTAATGGCAATTTGGGGAAAATCTTCAGCTTTTCAAGTGTGACACTCCTAAAATATGTTCTAGGTCTCCAATGTACAATGCAATGAAGTTGTTTCACTCTACATACAAAGCCATATTGGTGGTTAATTTGCTGTGTTTTTTTTGTAATCACTGCAGCAGTAAAGCTGTAGTAAAGCTGTCATTTTTCCTCTCATGACATCTGTCTCAGTTTGTCATAACTCAGCATATCAGCATTTTATTTTGTTTTGTTTTGTTTCCAATCTAGTTGGCCAAGAAAAAGAAACCAACTGACCTCCTTCCTGAAGCTCACAGGCTGGGCACACACAAAATCCGACCAGAGGATCTTGCATCAAGCTGGTCCTAACCACTGAACAGCAGAGTCATGTTTTCCACTCTGAGTTACCAGTGCCGTGTTTTTTGTTATTGTTGTCGTTGTTTTACTATGCTTCCTTTAGGAGTGTGTGTTTAGACATGGAGGATTGTGGAGACAGGATTTTGATGATCCTATCAAAATGGGGAATTGTTCAAAGATCAATCTTTTCTCATTCTGCCATGTGATGCAATGTGGTGGGTGGAATAGAGGGATGTTCTCAAACTTCGACGTGTATAACCATCCTCCAGGGTTCCGGTTAGGAATCCAGATTCCTGGTTTTCATCCAAAAGACTGCAGTATCCAGTCTGCGGCAATGGATCCTGAATGACTGGCTTTGTGGTTAGAGTAGGTGCTCAGTATTTACATAGGAGGATGAGGAGAAAATGGTAGGTGAGAAGGGGAGGGTAGACCCACAGACGAAAGCCTTTTTTCCACCCTAAAAGACTAAGAGAATCGACAATGACAGTGACGGTGATGATGATATAGTTTAGATCATCCCCAAAACACAAGATGCCACAAAGTCATATTAGAAAAAAATTAAACACACAAACAAAAATCCAGAGTTCCCAATCTACGTCTTTTTTTTGGAAGGGGGGGAATTTTGGGTAAAGGATTTCTAGTCCCTTCACTGCATTAATGGAAATAATTGAGTATCTTTGGTGGTTGGTCCAAGGGTCTGCCATTTGCCATTGAAATAACATAGACATATGCCTTCAACAAGATACCTGAAAAGTCTGAGTTTGGGCAGAAGCTTTTTGACTGGGAAAATCTTTCTCCTTTGAATCTTCTAAACTTTGGGGCCAAAAAAATTAACATTGAAAGTTTATGGAATAATTTCTCTTTTTACAGTAGTCCCCACTTATCTGTGGTTTTGCTTTCTGCGGTTTCAGTTACCTGTGGTCAACTACGGTTCAAAAATATTAAATGGAAAATTCCAGAAATAAACAATTCCTAAGTTTTAAATTATGTGCCTTTCAGAGTAGCGTGATGAAATCCTGAGCTGTCCTGCTTCATCATGTCATCTCTTTGCACACACAGTTTATCATTTCTCATCATCACAAGAAAAAGAAGGGTGGGCACCGTACAGAATATTGCTTGTATGTTTTTTACCTTTTTTGTGTGTGGATTTTTTTGAAGTAGGGTCTCATTTTATCACCCAGGCTGGAGTACAGTGGTATGATCACGGCTCACTACAGCCTCAACCTCCCTGATTCAACCGATCCTCCAGCCTCAGCCTCCTGAGTAGCTGGGATCACAGGCACATGCCACCATGCCCAGCTAATTTTTTTGTATTTTTTTTTTTTTTTGTAGAGATTGGTCTCACTGGTGTTTCAGGCTAGTCTTGAACTCCTGGGCTCAAGCAATCCTCCTGCCTTGGCCTCCCAAATTGTTGGTGTTACAGATGTGAGCCACCATGCCCAGCCAGTACACAATATTTTGAGAGAGAGAGAGACAGACAGACAGACAGGAGAGAGACAACATTCAAATAACTTTTACTAGAGTATATTATCATAATTGTTCTATTTTATTATTGTTGTTGTTAATCTCTTACTGTGCCTAATTTATAAGTTAAGCTTTAGCACAGGTACGTTTGTATAGGAAAAACATAACATGTATAGGATTCGGTATGATCTGAGGTTTCAGGCATCTGCTGGGGGTCTTGGAATGTACTCCCATGAATAACGGGATATGCTACTCAATTTTTAAAACTGGAATAATTGACACTTGACTAGCTCAACCCTTATATCGACTACTTTTCCTCTAAAATTCCTCAAATTCCTTATTATATCACCCCCCTACCTTGACTTAATATTCTGCTGTTTAGCTCTGTTTTTGACGTTCATTTTGAAAATGCTTTAAGTATCAATGTCAGTTCCCTTTAAAAAAAAAAAAAGGTGATTATAATCCTTTCTTAATTATGCCCCTTTGTTGAAAATATCCAATCCCCCAAAGTTCTCTTTTCTGACTGCCAGGGTGGGGGAAGAACCCTCACCCTGGCTCTTAAGCCATTATAAGCCTATCAAATGCCTCCTCCCACTATTTTATTCAACCAGGGGAATTTTCTGTTTGCCCAGGACAAGTGAGCAATTCATTATTCCAATAACTGTCCTGCCAATGTTATTCCTGAAGAATAAGCCATGAATTAACCACAGGCTTAAGTTCAAGTGACACCCAATCCCCAATTACTCAATTAACTATATTCCTGAAATGCCTTTACCTACTTCCTTCTCTCCTCTTTCTATCCAGTGTTTCTTCTCTTGATTTTTTTCTTCATAAAGACTAAACACACTGTTCATATCATTAAGAAAATCATGCTCAACGCTCTAAACTGGGCTTTCATTCTCAATTCTAATATCAAGGTTAGTTATGTATTGGTTTAAATTAGTCTTTTTTGCCTTGAATATTAATATTAACCCACATACAATTCAGTGAAATTGGTTTCTTGGTGTGAAATACAAAATGCTTTCTTCTTTAAAAATATAGGCTTGATAGGGTAGACACCCTTACACATAATTTCTAATGATATAAATTAGTATTATGAATAAAAGTAGGAAACACAGCCAGACTATCTGCTGTGTTGTATTATTATTTTAAAAATTATTTTAATTTTCCTGATGAAACCTAATTTGGATTTTAATCATTAACCATGTCATGCTCACATCACTCTGCAAATACTCAACTGGATATCTGGATATGCCAGAAATACAAACACACACACACACACACACACACACGAGTATACATACATACACACGTATACATACATACACACATGCTTATACATACATACACGCATGAGTATACATACACACACACGAATATACATACATACTCACACACACACACAAACACACATTTCTTTCTTAGATGACTCTTATCATTCCCCTGTATCTTCTAGCACCTTCTCCAGGATGGTAACTATTCCATGCTAATGTCATCACCAAGAAATTATTTTATCCAACATCATGTTTTCTGCTTCTTCCTGTCTTTCACTTTGAAAGGCCTATATTCATGGCATACTCCTCTTTTTGTTAACTCTTTATGGCCAAGTTGCCACATTGCAAGTCATCTTTTTAAAAAGACCAAACACTTTCATGTGTCCTTGAAACCCAATCTGATTTCTGAACCTCCTTCCTTACCATCTTTCTCTTTCTCACTGGAGTCGATTGTGCCAACCTTCCTCTGTTCATGCACCTGCTCTCTCCAACCTCAAGACTTCTGCACCCAAGGCCTTCTTGGCCAGAAGTTCCTTGCCACACCCAGGCCACTTCAGCCTGGTACACTCTTGCTAAGCCTTCAAGTATCAAGTTCAATGCCAAATCCCCAGGGAAGCCTTTCTCGATACCCCAGAGTAGGGCTGTCAGACACCGTCATGGTAGTAGCCTTTACTCTTGCAGCACCAGTCACAACGGCAATTAAAGAATTATTGAGAAATACATGTTTACAAGAGCCATGAGGGTGTCATCAACTTTGTTCACTCATGGATTTCCAGAACGTGTACATTGTAGGTGCTCAAATATTTATACTGATATTCATTTTTCCCCTCTAACTCTCCCCACTCCTACTCAATTAACTCAGAAAAGTCCTATTTTTATTTTTCATTCACGTTTGACCCCAAACAAAATAAACCACAGCACCCTGCCCCACCACCGCCCAATATGACAGATTAATACTAGAATGATACTATTTTAGACCTGTACCAAAGAAAATGATAAGAAAGAATGAAGAATGAAGGACTACATGTGTCTCTAAATTTGAGGTTATAAAATGGCAGTTTACATTGAATTTAGGTACCACATGTGATTTACTTAACTTGTGCTGCTTAGGAAATTGAAATGTAGGTTTGTGAATCCATGGAGAAACCAGAAGATCTGGCAGCATAGATGATGGATTCCTGCATGGTAACTACAAGCTGGAGTTGAGAAGCCATGGTGCATATTAAAAGGGACTGGGGCTAGCAGCACTCCACAGTTCTCACCACTCCCTATTGGCTAGCGTTCTGTTTATCTTGGTCATTTGCTTCCACGCCAAGCATCTATGGATACATGAGCCTGTGCTCCTATTGCAAATTCTTCAAAAGCACATGGACACGCCTTCCAGAATAGCTACAAAAATCTGTATCTATTTCTCGATCTCTTTTCGGGAATGAATACTTAATGTTAGGGAAAATACAATTTTTTCTTAACTGTTTAATAACAACTATTGCAATAGTGATATGAATGATTTTTCAGTAGGAATGCAAACATTTTTGCAACAATATGTGTTAAGTAAAATTCTGTGAGTCTGAGAACACATCAACTGATGCACTTTTTATAATGTTGAACATCTTACAACTTTTCTTTCAATGGAAGCAAACTTCCAAACTTTAGGCTTGCAAGTAAATGAAGTGGCAACGGAACTGGTTATAATTTAAGCATTTTGAGTGCACATATGTACGTGTGTGTGTGTGTCACAAAAAAGAAAAGAATGAAGGATCATCTAACTATTAAATCCATTCCATCTCACCCTGCTCTGTCTTAAACTTGATGCCTCTACAGCTAAGGTTCTTCTCTTGAGATTATTTCTTGAGTATACAGGAAAGGCAGGTGAGATGCTATTAACCCAATGGGCTTATTTTACCTTAAATTTCATGGATTTCTCAAAACAGAGAAGAAAAAGTGGGGTCACCAAACCTATCAGCTAGAGGAAAGAAAATCTAGCCAGAGAATAACCAGAAAGAACCAGTACTTGGAGAGAGGGGATATATACACAAAGGTTTGTTCTACTTTAGACTTCAAGATGTCACAGTCACTCCAGAAATTTTAACACCGAGTACTTCTCCAGGGCCTTGCCTAGGACAGATCGAGAATGATCCAAGTGTGAACTTACCCAGTTTCTCATCACCACATGACACAGGACACACTACATGCAGGATTTACAGAGAATCTCCAAAGAATTTCCTGTGAAGAAAACCAGTGTGTCTACTGCCTGGGGACAGCAGTGGTAAGTAAGACCTTAGGCC